>NC_092759.1:9536091-9543579 GCF_047496795.1 Chiloscyllium punctatum
CCACACACCCCGCACACCCAAACACATGCCCACACACACACCACTCACACACACCCTCACACACACATCCACAGTCACACCCACACACACATACGCACTCACCCAGACACACACCTACACACACACCACACCCACACACACCCACACACACATATCCACACATACCCACCACATACCCACACACACACCGCACACCCACAACACACACACACAGCGCACACCCACATGCACACACACCACGCACCCACAGATACACACGCACATGCACACCGCACACCCTCAAATACATACCGCACACCCATACACACATCGCACACCCACACACACACCACACACCCACACCGCACACCCTCACACACCGCATACCCACACACACACGCCTCACACCCACACACACACCCACACACGCACACACACACACACCACACACCACACACACACACCGCGCACCCACACACACCCACTCACCCACACATGCACACCCACACACACCTGCACACACACCTTCACATTTACCTACACACACACACCCATACACACCTACACACGCAACCACACACACACACACACACCGCACACCCACACATACATGCACACCCTCACACACACATTCACAGTCACACCCACATGCACAAACCACACACACACACACACCCACACACACACACGCACTCACCCAGACACACACCCACACACACACCACACACACACACACACACACATCCACACACACCCACCACATACCCACACACACACCGCACACCCACAATACACACACACACACACAGCGCACACCCACATGCACACACACACCACGCACCCACAGATACACAGCCACACACACACCGCACACCCACAAATACACACCGCACACCCACACACACATCGCACACCCACACACACCACACACCCACACCGCACACCCTCACACAAAGCATACCCCCACACACCGCACCCACACACACACCGCACACCCACACAAACACACAGCACACCCACATCCACGCCTACACTGCACACCCACACACACACATAACACACCCACACACAAACCGTGCACCCACACACAAACCGCACACCCGCACACCCACACACTCACACAACATGCCCACACGCACACACACCACACACCCACACACACACCCACTCACACACCGCACACCCAAACACTCACACTGTACACCCACACACACACGCCGCACACCCACACACACACCCCATACACCCACACACACACCCACACACCCACACACCCACACACGCACACACGCACACACCCACACACGCACACACCCACACACGCACACACACCCACACACACACCACACGCCACACACACACCGCACACCCAAACACACCCACTCACCCACACACACGCACCCTCACACACACCTGCACACACACCTACACAAACCTACACACGCAACCACACACACACCCACACACACATACACACCCACACACACATCCACACACACCCACACACCGCACACCATACACCCACGCATACACCCACGCACACACCCCGCACACTCAAACACATGCCCACACACACACCACTCACACACACATACCCACAGTCACACCCACACACACAAACCACACACACACACACCCACACACACACACGCACTCACCCAGACACACCCACCACATACCCACACACACACCGCACACCCACAACACACACACACAGCGCACACCCACATGTACACACACACCACGCACCCATAGATACACACCCACACACACACCGCACACCCACAAACACACACCGCACACCCACACACACGCCACACACCCACACGCACACCCACACCGCACACCCTCACACAAAGCACACCCACACACACACACCGCACACCCACGCCCACACACACCACACCCACACAGACACCGCACCCACACACACACCGCACACCCACAAAAACACACAGCATACCCACGCCTACACTGCACACCCACACACACACACCCACACTGCACACCCACACACACCCACACACACACACTCACACACACATCTACACACAAATACACACCCACTGCACACCCCACACCGCACATCCACACGCACACACAAACTGCACACCCACATGCACACACACAGACACACCGCACACCCACCCACACACATCGCACACCCACACACAAACAAAGCACACCCAGACACACACCGCACACCCACGCCCACACATACCCCCACACACGCACACACACCACACACCCACACACACCGCACCCACACACACACACCGCACACCCACATACCCACACACACCCACACTGCACACCCACACACCTCACCCACACACACACTGCACACCCACACACACTCACAAACAGACCACACTCCCACACACACCCACACACACACCACACGCACCCACACACACACCCACACACACCGCACACCCACACACTGCACACCCATACACACACACCACACACCTACACGCACACACACACCGCACACCCACACCCACACGCACACCCACACACACACACCACACACCCACACGCACACACAGACACACAGACCCACACGTACACAGACACAGACCCACACACACACACAGACACACAGACCCACACATACACAGACACAGACCCACATACACGCACAGTCACACAGACCCACACAAACACAGACACAGACCCACACACACACAGTCACACAGACCCACACAAACACAGACACAGACCCACACACACACAGACACACAGACCCACACGTACACAGACACAGACCCACATACACGCACAGACCCACACAAACACAGGTCCAGATCCACACACACACAGACACACAGACCCACACAAACACAGGTCCAGACCCACACACACACTGACATACAGACCCACACATACACAGACACAGACCCACATACACGCACAGACACACAGACCCACACGTACACAGACACAGACCCACCCACACACACACAGACACACAGACCCACACAGACCCACATACACGCACAGACACACAGACCCACACGTACACAGACACAGACCCACCCACACGCACACACAGACACACAGACCCACACAGACCCACATACACGCACAGACACACAGACCCACACGTACACAGACACACAGACCCACACACACAGACATACAGACCCACACGTACACAGACACACAGACCCACACACACAGACACACAGACCCACACGTACACTGACATACAGACCCACACACACAGACATACAGACCCACACGTACACTGACATACAGACCCACACACACAGACATACAGACCCACACGTACACTGACATACAGACCCACACACACAGACACACAGACCCACACGTACACTGACATACAGACCCACACACACAGACATACAGACCCACACGTACACTGACATACAGACCCACACACACAGACATACAGACCCACACGTACACTGACATACAGACCCACACACACAGACATACAGACCCACACGTACACTGACATACAGACCCACACAAACACAGATACATGTCCTGCATGATGAAGCACTGAATGAGCTGGATTTGTCGGGTGGGGGGTGTCTGAGCTTTGAGCAGTGCTGCTGACTCAGACCTCTTGCTGAGTGTTGCTGGGGCTGCAGTGTGAGCAGAGGGGACACGGGGTGGGGGATGGGGGGGTGTGCGTCGAGCTAGTCATTCACTGAGGCCGGCCCTTGTGTTGTATAAAGATGCTGGAGCTGAAGACGTGCCGAGCCAGTGAGTGAGAAAGAGCCTCCTGTGAGTCAGGCCTGGGGGAGCAGATGGTATCACCCGCTCGGCTGGAAAGGTATAAAGGAGGCAGTGTTCATCCCAGCCTGCAGCTGCAAGGGGCTGGTCGGGCAGCCCCCCCACCCCCCATCACACACACACCCCACACACACCCCCCACACACTCACACACACACGCCCCCCACCACACACACATCCACCACACACACCCCCCACCACACACACCCCCCACACACACACACTCACACACACCCCCCATCACACACACACCCCACACACACCCTCCCCACACACTCACACCCCCCCACCCCACCACACACACACCCTCCCCACACACTCACACACACACACCCTCCCCACACACACACACACCCTCCCCACACACTCACACACACACACCCTCCCCACACACTCACACACCCTCCCCACACACTCACACACCCTCCCCACACACTCACACACACACACCCTCCCCACACACTCACACACCCTCCCCACACACTCACACACACACACCCTCCCCACACACTCACACACACACACCCTCCCCACACACACACCCCACCCCACCACACACACACACACCCCACCCCACACACTCACACACACACCCTCCACACACTCACACACCCACCACACACACACACCCCCCACCACACACACCCCCCACCCCACCACACACACCCCACCCCACACACTCACACACACACACCCCACCCCACACACTCACACACACACCCTCCACACACTCACACACCCACCACACACACACACCCCCCACCACACACACCCCCCACCCCACCACACACACCCCCCACCACACACACCCCCCACCCCACCACACACACCCCCCACCACACACACCCCCCACCCCACCACACACACCCCCCACCACACACACCCCCCACCCCACCACACACACCCCCCACCACACACACCCCCCACCCCACCACACACACCCTCCCCACACACACCCTCCCCACACACACACACCCTCCCCACACACTCACACCCCCCCACCCCACCACACACACACCCTCCCCACACACTCACACACACACACCCTCCCCACACACTCACACCCCCCCACCCCACCACACACACACCCTCCCCACACACTCACACACCCTCCCCACACACACACCCTCCCCACACACTCACACACACACACCCTCCCCACACACTCACACACCCTCCCCACACACTCACACACACACACCCTCCCCACACACACACACCCTCCCCACACACACACACCCCACCCCACCACACACACACACCCTCCCCACACACTCACACCCCCCCACCCCACCACACACACACCCTCCCCACACACACATACACACACACACCCTCCCCACACACTCACACACCCTCCCCACACACTCACACACCCTCCCCACACACTCACACACACACACCCTCCCCACACACACACACCCTCCCCACACACTCACACCCCCCCACCCCACCACACACACACACCCTCCCCCCACACCCTCCCCACACACTCACACACACACACCCTCCCCACACACTCACACACCCCACCCCCACCACACACACACACCCTCCCCACACACTCACACACACACACCCTCCCCCACACACACCCTCCCCCACACACTCACACACACACACCCTCCCCACACACTCACACACCCCACCCCACCACACACACACCCTCCCCACACACTCACACACACACACCCTCCCCCACACACACCCTCCCCACACACTCACACACACACACCCCTCCCCACACACTCACACACCCACCCACCCCCACACACACACCCTCCCCACACACTCACACACACACACCCTCCCCACACACACCCTCCCCACACACTCACACACACACACCCTCCCCACACTCACACACCCCACCCCACCACACACACACACCCACCACACACGCCCCCCACCACACACACCCCCCACCACACACACCCCCCCACCACACACACCCCCCCACCACACACACACCCCCCCACCACACACAACCCCCCACCACACACACCCCCCACCACACACACCCCCCACCACACACACCCCCCCACCACACACACCCCATCCCACCACACTCACACACCCCCATCACACCACACACACCCTCCCCACCACACCCACCCACACCCCCCCACCACACACACACCCCACCCCACACACCCCCCACCACACACACACCCCTCCCCACACACACACACACACACCCTCCCCACACACACACCCCCCCACCCCACCCCACACCCCCCACCCCCCCCCCACCCCCCCCCCCACCCACACACACACACACCACACACCCTCCCCACACACTCACACACACACACCCCCCACCCACACACACCCCCTCCCCACACACACACCCCCACCCCACCACACCCACCCACCCCCCACACACACACACCCTCCCCACACACACACACACACACCACACCCTCCCCACACACTCACACACACACACCCTCCCCACACACACACACCCCCACCCCACCACACACACACACCCCTCCCCACACACTCACACACCCTCCCCACCACACACACACACACACACACCCTCCCCACACACACACACCCCACCCCACCACACACACACACCCTCCCCACACACACACACACACCACCCCCCCACACACCACACACCCTCCCCACACACTCACACACCCTCCCCACACACCCTCACACACACACACCCTCCCCACACACACACACCCTCCCCACACACACACACCCCACCCCACCACACACACACACCCTCCCCCACACTCACACCCCCCCACCCCACCACACACACACCCTCCCCACACACTCACACACACACACACCCTCCCCACACACCACACACCCCACCCCACCACACACACACACCCTCCCCACACACTCACACACACACACCCCCCCACACACACCCTCCCCCACACACTCCCCCACACACACACACCCTCCCCCACACCACACACCCCACCCCACCACACACACACACCCACCACACACCCCCCCCACCACACACACCCCCCCACCACACACACCCCCCCACCTCACACACCCTCCCCACACACACACACCCTCCCCACCACACACACCCCCCCCACCACACACACCCCCCCCCCACCACACACACCCCCCACCACACACACCCCCCCCACCACACACACCCCCCACCACACACCCCCCCACCACACACACCCCCCACCCACACACCCCCCACCACCCACACCCTCCCACACACACACACCCTCCCCACACTCACACACCCCCCTCCACCACACACACACCCTCCCCACCACACACACCCCCCACCACACACACCCTCCCCACACCCACACACCCCCCACCACACACACACCTCCCCACACACACACCCTCCCCACACACCACACACACACACCCTCCCCACACACACACACACCCACCCCACCACACACACACCCTCCCACACACCACACACCCCCACCCCACCACACACACACCCTCCCCCACACACTCACACACACACACCCTCCCCACACACACACACACCCTCCCCACACACTCACACACACACACCCCTCCCCACACACTCACACACCTCCCCACACACTCACACACCCCCACCCCACCACACACACACCCTCCCCACACACTCACACACACACACACCCTCCCCACACACACACACCCCCACCCCACCACACACACACACTCTCACACACAAACACACATCACCCTCACCCACTCACTCACACACCCCCACCCCACCCCACCACACACA
>NC_092759.1:9543679-9592708 GCF_047496795.1 Chiloscyllium punctatum
CCCATCAGAATCGGCAGCACGTCCCCACTTGCTGGCCTCTCGTCATCTATAATTCGGAGACTGCTCTGGGTTCCTGGGCCCTCTGTTTGCTCAGCACGGTGCAGGGAGCAGACGCAGTGTCCCCCTGTTCTGGTCAGTGTTGCTCCCACCCACCAAGACCATCGGGGGTGGGGGGGGGCTGGAATGGCCTCTGATGACACAACACACAGCACATTCCAAACCAGCCCCTTCTACAGCCGTGCCAGTACATACTCCACCCTGGGTTCAACGATGGGCACGGAATACAAGGGCTGGGGAGTGGGATGAGATGGGTGGGGAGGGTCAGTGTTTGGGGGCTGTGATGACAATGACCCAATGGGGAGTGAATGCTACCTGTCTTGCGCTAACCAACCTGCTCTTTGTCTCTCACTCTCTCTCTGTCTCTCCCCCCCTTCTCTCCCATCTCTCCCCCCCTCCCTCTCTCCCCCTTTCTCTCTCTATCTCTCCCCCCATCTCTCCTCTCTCTCTCCCTCTCCCCTCTCTCCTCTCTCTCCCTCTCTTCCCCCTCTCTCTCCCCTCTCCCCCTCCTCTCCTCTCTCTCTCCCCCTCTCCCCTCTCCCTCTCTCTCTCCCCCCTCTCTCTCTCTCCCTCTAACTCTCTCTCTGTCTCTCTCCGCCTCTCCCTCTCTCTCTCTCTCCCTCTCCCCCTCCTCTCCCCCCCCCTCCCTTCCTCTCTCTCTCCCCCCTCTCCCCCCCTCCCCTTCCTCCCTCTCTCCCCCCTCTCTCTCTCCCTCTCCACTTCTCTCTCCCCCCCTCTCTCTCTTCCTCCCCCTCTCCCTCTCTCCCCCTCTCCCTCTCTCTCTCCCCCTCTCCTTCTCTCCCTCCAACTCTCTCTCTGTCTCTCTCCTCCGCCTCTCCCTCTCTCTCTCTCTCCCTCTCTCCTCTCCCCCCCCTCCTTTCCTCTCTCTCTCCCCCTCTCTCCCCCCCTCTCCCTCCCTCCCTTCCTCTCTCTCTCTCTCCCCATCTCTCTCTCCCCTCGCCCCCCCCCTCCCTCCCTCTTCCCCCCCCCCCCCCCATGTGCAGGTGAAAAGGAGGCGAACTGCTTTCGCAGGGTTTGGTGGACAGTGTGAATTTGGCGCAGTGTCCAACATCCGAAAGGATCGAGCAGGTCCGTTGTCCATCCTGTCCATCCCTCCAGAGTTAGTGAGTATCCAGATTAGTACATGGAAGAGGATGCACCACCTCCATCTAAAACAATGAGCACAAATTGCCACTAACGTCCAGGCCTTCTCAGGCACTGTTATAATAAAGCTTCATCGTTAGATCAGGTTGTGCTGTCTACCCCCCGTCCCCTCTGCTTCCATCTGGCTGTTTACGCCCGTATACCCTGTATATGTATTTTGTCTGTTGGCTGACATATTCCAGATTGACTCTATACTCGCGCTGCTGCCTGGCTGACCCTCTGTCTAACACACACCATGTTATATTACCCCATTCCCCAAGGGATCCTGGTCTGTCATAGCCTCCTGGGTAAGCGGGCCTAGTCTGAGTGACCGGAGGTAGGTGGGTACAGGCCATCCAGCACCCCCGCCCCCCCCCCCCCTCTCTGTCTGGAGCCTCCAGCCCTCCATCTGCTCTGCCGTTGCAGCATCTGCCTGTGGGTGTTTGATGGGTGTGTTCTCGGTGATCCAGGTATGGTCTGACCCTGGGTGGCCAGCAGGAGAAGATCCCAGTGCAGTCTCACTGAAACAGATTGGTGGGCCATTGTACTCTCTGTGGGAGCTTGCTGTGCGCAGGTTTGATGGCTGTGGTCAGTCGGTGCACATCAGATGCATCGTGTTGGTGGTGAAACACTTTGGATGCTCCGAGGTTACAAAAGGGCGCTATCTAAATGCAAGTCTTTCTCTTTCTGTTTTTGTAGATTTTTCCTGTCAGTCTGGCCAGTTCTCCCAGGAATAGCAATCACCCTGAAGACATGCCTTACCCCATCCTGTCAGGCCCAGTTACAGGCCTGAATCACAGCAGTGCAGTTGTTGTCTGTACCAATGGGAATGGTGTTCTCTGTGTTTCACTGGAGAGACCTGAGCAAAGTCTTGATCAGACATGAACTGTCCACATCTACTTCCCTCTCAGCATCTCGGCAAAGTTCATCACCACAAATGTCCTCGACATGTACTCAGTATTGTGTTTGGTTCTAGATCAGTCTTTACCTGCATTCAGTTCTGGATCAATTCTCCTCCTCATTTCAATTCTGGTTACATTCTGTCTTTGTGCGCTGTTCTAGAACAGTTCTATGCTCCGGTCTGTTATAGCTTGATTCTCTCCTGCAGTCTGTTCTAAATGCATTCTCTCCTATGTCCAGTTCGGGATCATGCCCTCCTCTGTTCTATTCTGGATCAATCCTGTCTTCTACTCTGTTCCCAATCTACCCTTGACCATATCCTGTTTTGAATCAATTCTCTCCTTTGTTCTGTTCTGCATCAGTCCTTTATTCTAGATCAAATGCCTCCTATGGTCCTGTTCTGAATTCATTTTCTGCCTGGTTCAGTTCTTCCACATGATCTGTTCCAAATTCATCCTCTCATTGTGCTGTGCTCTAATTCAATTCTTGTCATGGCCTCTGTTCCATATCCTCACCCTGCGCTCTGTTCTAGACCGATCCCCACCCTGCACCCTGTTCTAAATCAATCCTCGATCTGTGCTCTGTTCTAGATTGATCCCTACCATGTGCGTTGTTCTAGATCAGCCTCACCATGTGCTCAATTCTAGATCGATCCTAACTCTGCACAGTTCTAGATTGATCCCACCCTGTGTTCTGTTCTAGACAGATCCCCGCCCTGTGTTTTGTTCTAGATAGGGCAGAAATGTGGAGGTTGTTTAGGAAGCACTTGCTGTGAGTGCTGGATAGGTTTGTCCCACTGAGTCAAGGAAGGGGCGGTAGGGTGAAGGAACCTTGGGTGGCAAGGGATGTGGCACATCTAGTCAAGAGGAAGAAGGAACTTTACTTAAGGTTGAGGAGGCGAGGATCAGACAGGGCTCTAGAGGGTTACAAGGTAACCAGGAAGGAACTGAAGGATGGACTGAGGAGAGCCAGGAGGGGGGCATGAGAAAACCTTGGTGGGTAGGATTCCCAATGATAAGCTCATTCCGAAAGTAAGGAGGCATGGGATCCAGGGAAACCTGTCTGTCTGGATACAGAACTGACTGACCCAGAGAAGACACAGGGTGGTGGGAGATGGAAAGTATTCAGTCTGGAGCTCAGTGACCAGTCAGTGTTCAGCAGGGATTGGTTCTGGGATCTCTGCTCTTTGTGATCTTTATAAAGGACTTGGATGAGGAAGTGGAAGGGTGGGTTAGTAAGTTTGATGATGACACGAAGGTTGGTGGAGTTGTGGATCGTGTGGAGGGCTGTTGTACATTGACAGGATGCAGAGCTGGGCTGAGAAGTGGCAGATGGAGTTCAACCTGGGAAAGTGAGAAGTGATTCTCTTTGGAAGGTTGGGATTTGAATGCAGATTACAGGGTTAAAGGCCAGGATTCTTGGCAGTGTGGAGGAACAGAGGGATCTTGGGGCCCATGACCATAGATCCCTCAAAGTTGCCCCCCAGGTTGATAGGGTTGTTAAGAAGGTTTCATTAACGGGGGATTGGGTTTAAGAGCCGTGAGGTTATGCTACAGCTCTATAGAGCCCTGGTGAGACCACACTGGGAATATTGTGTTCAGTTATGGTCACTCATTATAGGAGGATGTGGAAGCTTTAGAGAGAGTGCAGAGGAGATTTCCCAGGATTCTGCCTGGATTGGAGGGTGTGTCTTATGGAGAATGGTTGAGGGAGCTAGGGGGTTTCTCATTGGAGTGAATAATGATGAGCGGTGACTTGGTAGAGGTTTACAGGATAATGAGAGGCATCGATCGAGTGGATAGCCAGGGGACTTTTCCCCAGGGTGGGAATGGCTATCACAAGGGGACATTGTTTGAAGGTGATTGGAGGAAGGTTTAGGGGAGATGTCGGAGGGAGGTTCTTTACACAGAGAGTGGGGGGGGGGGGGGGATGTGGAGTGCACTGCCCAGCGGTGGGAGTAGAGTCAGAGACATTAGGGCCATTTGAGTGACTCTTGGATAGGCCCATGGAAGATAGTACAAGGAAGGGGATGGAGGTTAGTCTGATCTTAGAGTAGGATCAAAGGTCAGCACAACATCGAGGGCCGAAGGGCCTGGACTGTGCTGTGCTGTGCTATGCTCTAAGATATCTGCACTGTGCTCTGTTCTAGATCAATTCCTGTCCTGTGCACTAGTATCGGTCCATCCTCTCCCTGTGCTCTTTCTAGATTGATCCCCACCCTATGCTCTGTTCTTGATCACTCCTCTCCCTGTGCTCTGTTCGCGACCAATCCCTGCCCTGTCCTCTGTTCGAGATCGATCCTCACCATGCATTATGTTCTAGGTCAATCCTCTCCCTGTGCTCTGTTCTAGACCAATTTTTTGCCGCATGCTCTGTTCTAGATGAATCCTCTCTGTGTACATTTTTCTAGGTCGATCCTCTCCCTGTGCTCTGTTCTAGATTGATCCTCACCACACACTTTGTTCTTGGTCAATTCTCTCCCTGTGCTCTATTCTAGATCAATACCCACCCTCTCCTGTATTCCACATTGGTCATTGCCCCTGTGCTCTGTTCAAGATTGATCCCTGCCCTGTGCTCTATTCTAGATCGATCATCACCTGGTGCTCTGTTCGAGATGGATCCCTGCTCCATGCTCTTTTCCAGATCGATTCTTGCTCTGTTCTAGATCAAACCTCATTGTGTGTTCTGTTCTAGATCAGTTATGTCCCATGCTCTGCTTTAGTTCGATCTGCACCCAGCCACGCTCTTTTCTAATCAGCCCTCTCCCTGTGCTCTGTTTTCAATTGATTCATCCCCTGTGCTCTGTTCTAGACTGATCCTCTCACTGTGCGTTTGTTCCAGATCAATCCTGCACTATGCTTTGTTCCAGATCATTCCTCACCAATGCTCTGTTTGAGGTCAATCCTTTCCCTGTGCTTTGCTCCAGGTTAATCTTCTCTGTGTGCTCTGTTGTAGATCAATCCCTGCCCCATGCTCTGTTTCAGATTGGGTTTTGCTCTGTGCTCTGTTCTAGACCAAACCTTGTCCTGTGCTCTGTTCTAGATTGACCCTGTCCCTGTGCTCTATCCAAGATCAACCCTCTTCCTGTGCTTTGCTCCAGAGTGATTCCTGGCCCTGTGCCATGTTCTAGATTGGCCCCCCCGCCCTCCACTCTGTTCCAGATCAATTCCCACCCTGCACTCTGTTCTAGATGTGCCCCCTTGCCCTGTGCTCTGTTGTAGATCTGTCCCCATGCCCTGTGCTCTGTTCTAGATCTATTCTTTGCCATGTGCTCTAATATAGATCTGTTCCCTACCCTTTGCTCTGTTCTAGATTGACCCCCATCCCACACTCTGCTCTAGATCTGTCCCAATGCGCTAGGCTCTGTTCTAGATCTGTCCCCGTGCCCCTGTGCTCTGTTCTAGATTGACCCCCATCCCACACTCTGCTCTAGATCTGTCCCAATGCGCTAGGCTGTGTTCTAGATCTGTCCCCGTGCCCCTGTGCTCTGTTCTAGATCTATTGCCTGCCATGTGCTCTGTCCTAGATTGCCCCCCCCCCACACTCTGCTCTAGATCCACCCCTCCACGGCCCTGTGCTCTGTTCTGGATCGGTCCCCGGCCCACTCACTCTGCTCTAGATCGATCTGTGCCAGTTTGGTGTTGAATCCCGATCTGCTGTGTAGTTCCATCAGGTTGCTCAGTGTTGCACCCTCTGTATCCCTCCCTGCCTTCAGTTCAGAAACACCTTTCCGTGTGCGCTCGGACAATGACTGAGCTGACATTGATGACCCGTTTGTGGGCCCTCTCACCAGACCGTTTCCCGGTGACCGTCCTGAAGAGGCACTTGACCATGGGGGTGGGCCAGTGGGGAAGGGGAGCTAGGGGTTCCAGTTTCAAAGCTCTATCTTGAGTCCAGGACCAGCTGTAACATTGGTTTCTGTTTGCTGTCTATCCCCACCATCGAGGTTGAAATCCACAAATGGGTCACTGGTTCCAGTTCAAACTTCCCGGGACTCCAAACACTCAGCTTGCGTCTTCCCACGAAGCCTGAGAATCACTCCCCCCCCCCCCCCCACTCTAATTCATTCAGATCTTCCCTCTCATTCAGATCTTCCCTCTGTTTATTTTAAAGCTGGTTAATAGCTCAGCCCAGTTCTGGATATGATCTCAGTTGTCTATTAATCGCGTTAATTCTCTATTTAATTACATTCTATCAATGTTTGACACAGTGTTTCAGTCTGGGTATGACCTGTTGTAATTTCGATTATGCAAATTCCTACACTCAGTTCTATTCCATGTCCATAGCGTAGTGTGTTTCGAACTTAAGTATTTGACCGAATGGATACTATTCTAGCCCAGACCCAGCTCCAGATAATTTTCCTGGTGTATCCTGCACTATGTTCTATTCTGGATAATTCTCATACTGAACTCCAACCAAACAGTGTCCTCTGTTCTGTTATATTGCTGCATGTAATTATTAATCATCTGTTAATCCAGGATTTTTAATATTTAATGATCCATTTACCCTGCCAGTAACAATTTAAACTGATTTCTACTTCTCGGGTGCAACACTAGGATCACACGGACACTACAATCCATAGATCACCAGCAATGCTGAAGGAGCAACACACTGTCAGAGGGTCAGTGCTGAGGGAGTGGGCACTGTCAGAGGGTCAGTGCTGAGGGAGTGCTGCACTGTCGGAGGGTCAGTGCTGAGGGCGTGGGCACTGTCGGAGGATCAGTGCTGAGGGAGTGGGCACTGTCGGAGGGTCAGTGCTGAGGTAGTGCCGCACTGTCAGAGGGTCAGTGCTGAGGGAGTGGGCACTGTCGGAGGGTCAGTGCTGAGGGAGTGGGCACTGTTGGAGGGTCAGTGCTGAGGGAGTGGGCACTGTCGGAGGGTCAGTGCTGAGGGGGTGGGCACTGTCGGAGGGTCAGTGCTGAAGGAGCAACACACTGTCAGAGGGTCAGTGCTGAGGGAGTGGGCACTGTCAGAGGGTCAGTGCTGAGGGAGTGCTGCACTGTCGGAGGGTCAGTGCTGAGGGAGTGGGCACTGTCGGGGGGTCAGTGCTGAGGGAGTGCTGCACTGTCAGAGGGTCAGTGCTGAGGGAGTGCCGCACTGTCGGAGGGTCAGTGCTGAGGGAGTGGGCACTGTCAGAGGGTCAGTGTTGAGGGAGTGGGCACTGTCGGAGGGTCAGTGCTGAGGGAGTGGGCACTGTCGGAGGGTCAGTGCTGAGGTAGTGCCGCACTGTCAGAGGGTCAGTGCTGAGGGAGTGGGCACTGTCGGAGGGTCAGTGCTGAGGGAGTGGGCACTGTCGGAGGGTCAGTGCTGAGGGAGTGGGCACTGTCGGAGGGTCAGTGCTGAGGGGGTGGGCACTGTCGGAGGGTCAGTGCTGAGGGAGTGGGCACTGTCGGAGTGTCAGTGCTGAGGGAGTGGGCACTGTCGGAGGGTCAGTGCTGAGGGAGTGGGCACTGTTGGAGGGTCAGTGCTGAGGGAGTGGGCACTGTCAGAGGGTCAGTGCTGAGGGAGTGGGCACTGTCGGAGGATCAGTGCCGAGGGAGTGGGCACTGTCGGAGGGTCAGTGCTGAGGGGGTGGGCACTGTCGGAGGGTCAGTGCTGAGGGAGTGGGCACTGTCGGAGGGTCAGTGCCGAGGGAGTGGGCACTGTCGGAGGGTCAGTGCTGAGGGAGTGGGCACTGTCGGAGGGTCAGTGCTGAGGGAGTGGGCACTGTTGGAGGGTCAGTGCTGAGGGAGTGGGCACTGTCAGAGGGTCAGTGCTGAGGGAGTGGGCACTGTCGGAGGATCAGTGCCGAGGGAGTGGGCACTGTCGGAGGGTCAGTGCTGAGGGGGTGGGCACTGTCGGAGGGTCAGTGCTGAGGGAGTGGGCACTGTCGGAGGGTCAGTGCTGAGGGAGTGGGCACTGTCGGAGGGTCAGTGCTGAGTGGTCTCCTTCACATCCTGATGAGAGTGTACTGCAATGGATTAAGGTGTCTGTGTCTGTTTCTCTGCTCAGTGGCCTTTATGACCTTTACCCCTCAGTGCTTTACGTCATGTGCAGAACCCCCTGGCTGCTGTTGGTTGTGTGGGAAAGACAGACGGACAGACCTGGACATTAAACCTTCTCGTTCTAACTTTGCAATGTCAGGAAAGCATTTTGTTTGTAATTATTACATAGATTCTCCCCCAGGCATTGAGTGAGTGGGGGATATTCTCCAAAATCTGTCCTTCTAAATGTAACAAGATGGCAATGTTCCCAGCTCCCCCTCCCACCTCCACACACACTGGGACAATGGTCTCTGCCCCCCCCTCCCATTGGGAATATCTTGCCCCTCTCTCACAGTCCAATGGACAGAGTTACCCTCATACACCCCACTTTCCCATTCCCACATGATGACGGTGAGTACATCCGTCTCGCGATCCTTCCCTGTTACTGTTCATGGTGCGTTCACATATCCAACCCTGTCCACCTCCCTTTCCTTCTAACCTGGTCCTTCCCCCATTCTCCCGCTTTCTCCTGCGGACCCCAAGTCCCAGTGATGAGCCCCAGAGTGTGCACCCTGACTGATACCAACCAGAACTCAACACAGGCCAACGCTCAGCTCCGTGCTGCATTTGGGGGTGGGACCTCCTGGTACAAGAGGATGTGTGTGTGTGGTGGTGGTGGTGGATTTGGAACTTTGTGTCTAGAGTTCCTTCTCCCTCACCTCGACCCCCCCCCTCCCCTTCCGTCACGAGTGTGACATCCTGTGTAATGTTAACATAAGGTCAGAAATTTGCAGCGCACTGCTGTGCAGAGGGACCTGGGTGCCCTTGTCATCAATCACAGAAGGTTGGTTTGCAGATGCAGCAGGTAATTAATGCAGCAAATAGATATAGATGGTCCCTCATTGCTGGAGGGATGGAGTTTAACAACAGGAAGGTTATACTGCAGCTGTACAGGGAGCTGGGGTGGCCACACCTGGAATACTGTGTACCTCACTTGAGAAAGGTTGTACTGGCACTGGAAGGGGGTGCAGAGGAGGTTCACTCGGTTGATTCTGGGGTTGCCTTATGAGGAAAGGTTGAGTAGACTGGGATTATCTTCATTGGAATTGAGAAGAATGAGGGGGGCAATCGTAGAGAAACATCGAAATCGATGAAGGGAATAGATAAGATCGAAGCAGGGAGGCTGTTTGCACTGGGGGGGGGGGGTGAAACTAGAACTCGGGGCATAGCCTCAAAATACGTGGGGGTGGGGGGGGAGCAGATTTCAGACTGAGCTGAGGAGGAACTCCTTCCCCAAGAGGGTTGGGAATCTGTGGAATTCCCTGCCCCAGGGAAGCAGCTGAGGCTTCATCATTGAATGTTTTTAAGGTAAAGAGAGATGTTTGTACAGTGAAGGAATGAAGGGTTATGGTGAAAGGGCGGGTAGGTGGAGCGAGGTCTACGATCTTATTGAATGGGGGGGGGCAGGCTCGAGGGGGCTCGAGGGGTCGAGTTCCAACAAAACCCTCACCCTTGAGTGGGCTGAGCAAGCAGGAGGCCACTTGGCCCATCAAATCCCCTCGGCCATTCAGTGAGACTGTGGGTTGGTCGGGTCCACCTTATGTCTCTTGGACTGTCTCGTTGATGGCTAACAGATGCAGTTTAGTTTTGAACATGTTCGATGACCCAGCTCCCCACGGCTTGTCTGAGGAAGAGACATTTCAAAGATGAACAATTCTCCGAGAGAGGGACATTGTCCTTATTTCTGTCTGAAGAGAGTTTGTTCGAATCGATGCTCCCAGTTCTAGTTTCTCCACCAGAGACAGAGAAACGTTCCCCTCCCCCATCGAGGACAACGAAGAGTCATCTCCGTTTGGAGAGGTTAGGTTGCTCTCTGTCTGAGCCCCGTGACCTCCAGCATTTGTTGTTCCCATCCTCCCACCCAGGCTCCTCAAGATCTTTATAATTCCATAAAACCATCGCTCACTCATCTAATTCCCAATGGATAGGAGCCCAACATTCCCAACGTTGACACGAGTTTCCTCCAGGTGCTCCTAAGATGTGCAGGTTAGGGTGGGTAGGCCATGGGAAATTGTCCCATCCTGTCCAGGGATGTGTAGGTTAGGTGCATTTATCAGGGGGAAATGTCGAGTAATGGGGGAGGGGAATGGTTCTGGGGGGATGAATCTTTGGAGGGTGGGTGTGGACTTGTTGGGACGAATGTTATGTGTGTGTGTTTGGTGAGGACGTGATCTGTTCCTTGCATGGGGTTTGGTGAGGAAGTGATCATTACATGTAACAGATCACATCTGCACCAAACTGTAACGTGAGTGGGATTGGGTGAGGAGGTGGTCTGTTACGGGGGTGGGGGGGGTGAGGAGGTGGTCTGTCAGGGGGGGGAGGTGAGGAGGTGGTCTGTTACGGGGTGTGGGGGGGGTGTGGGTGAGGAGGTGATCTGTCACGGGGGTGGGGGGGGGGTGGGTAAGGAGGTGGTCTGTCAGGGGGGGGAGGTGAGGAGGTGGTCTGTTACGGGGGTGGGGGGGTGGGTGAGGAGGTGGTCTGTCACGGGGGTGGGGGGTGGGTAAGGAGGTGGTCTGTCAGGGGGGGAGGTGAGGAGGTGATCTGTCACGGGGGTGGGGGGGGGTGGGTGAGGAGGTGGTCTGTTACGGGGGTGGGGGGTGGGTGAGGAGGTGGTCTGTCACGGGGGTGGGGGGGGTGGGTGAGGAGGTGGTCTGTCACGGGGGTGGGTGAGGAGGTGGTCTGTCAGGGGGGGGAGGTGAGGAGGTGATCTGTTATGGGGGTGGGGGGGGAGGTGAGGAGGTGATCTGTTATGGGGGTGGGGGGGGTGAGGAGGTGGTCTGTTACGGGGGTGGGGGGGTGGGTGAGGAGGTGGTCTGTCACGGGGGTGGGGGGGGGTGAGGAGGTGGTCTGTCACGGGGGTGGGGGGGGTGGGTGAGGAGGTGGTCTGTCACGGGGGTGGGTGAGGAGGTGGTCTGTCAGGGGGGGGAGGTGAGGAGGTGGTCTGTCACGGGGGTGGGGGGGGTGGGTGAGGAGGTGGTCTGTCACGGGGGTGGGGGGGGTGGGTGAGGAGGTGGTCTGTCACGGGGGTGGGGGGGGGGTGAGGAGGTGATCTGTCACGGGGGTGGGGGGGGGGTGAGGAGGTGATCTGTTATGGGGGTGGGGGGGGGTGAGGAGGTGGTCTGTCACGGGGGTGGGGGGGGTGGGTGAGGAGGTGATCTGTCACGGGGGTGGGGGGGGGTGAGGAGGTGATCTGTTATGGGGGTGGGGGGGGGTGAGGAGGTGATCTGTTATGGGGGTGGGGGGGGGTGAGGAGGTGATCTGTTATGGGGGTGGGGGGGGGTGAGGAGGTGATCTGTTATGGGGGTGGGGGGGGGTGAGGAGGTGATCTGTTATGGGGGTGGGGGGGTGAGGAGGTGATCTGTTATGGGGGTGGGGGGGGGTGAGGAGGTGATCTGTCATGGGGGTGGGGGGGTGGGTGAGGAGGTGGTCTGTCACGGGGGTGGGGGGGGGTGGGTGAGGAGGTGGTCTGTCACGGGGGTGGGGGGGGTGGGTGAGGAGGTGGTCTGTCACGGGGGTGGGGGGGGTGGGTGAGGAGGTGGTCTGTCACGGGGGTGGGGGGGGGGGGTGAGGAGGTGATCTGTTACGGGGGTGGGGGGGGGGTTAGGAGGTGATCTGTCACGGGGGTGGGGGGGTGGGTGAGGAGGTGGTCTGTCAGGGGGGGGAGGTGAGGAGGTGGTCTGTCACGGGGGTGGGGGGGGGGTGAGGAGGTGGTCTGTCACGGGGGTGGGGGGGGTGGGTGAGGAGGTGGTCTGTCAGGGGGGGGAGGTGAGGAGGTGGTCTGTCACGGGGGTGGGGGGGGGTGAGGAGGTGATCTGTTATGGGGGTGGGGGGGGTGAGGAGGTGGTCTGTCACGGGGGTGGGGGGGGGTTAGGAGGTGGTCTGTCACGGGGGTGGGGGGGGTGGGTGAGGAGGTGGTCTGTTATGGGGGTGGGGGGGGGTGAGGAGGTGGTCTGTCACGGGGGTGGGGGGGGGTGAGGAGGTGGTCTGTCACGGGGGTGGGGGGGTGGGTGAGGAGGTGGTCTGTCACGGGGGTGGGGGGGTGGGTGAGGAGGTGGTCTGTCAGGGGGGGGAGGTGAGGAGGTGGTCTGTCACGGGGGTGGGGGGGGTGGGTGAGGAGGTGGTCTGTCACGGGGGTGGGGGGGGGTGAGGAGGTGGTCTGTCACGGGGGTGGGGGGGGTGGGTGAGGAGGTGGTCTGTTATGGGGGTGGGGGGGGGTGAGGAGGTGGTCTGTCACGGGGGTGGGGGGGGTGAGGAGGTGGTCTGTCACGGGGGTGGGGGGGGGTGAGGAGGTGGTCTGTCACGGGGGTGGGGGGGGTGAGGAGGTGGTGTATCACGGGGGTGGGGGGGTGTGTGGGTGAGGAGGTGGTGTATCACGGGCCTGGGGGTGGTGTTGGGTGGGGGGGGGTGGACTGTTGCCGTGTTGAGGTTGGGGGTCACTGACCTTGTTGCTGTGCCCCCCCCTCCCCCCCCCCCCCCCACAGCTCGATCAGATCATTTCCGACCTATCAGTGAGGGACGTGGTGACCCTGGGTCAGACCTGTCACTGTCTCCATCAGTTCTGCAGCTCGGACACCGTCTGGAAACGGATCAGCAGGAAATTAGCACCTCGTCTGACAGAGGGACCCTGCAACAGCACCTACTGGAAACGGGCCTCCATCCTCAACTGTTAGTACACAGCTCGATCCCACACCCTCCGCCCTCAACTGTTAGTACACAGCTCGATCCCACACCCTCCACCCTCAACTGTTAGTACACAGCTCAATCCCACACCCTCCGACCTCAACTGTTAGTACACAGCTCGATCCCACACCCTCCACCCTCAACTGTTAGTACACAGCACGATCCCACACCCTCCACCCTCAACTGTTAGTACACAGCACGATCCCACACCCTCCACCCTCAACTGTTAGTGCACAGCACGATCCCATACCCTCCGCCCTCAACTGTTAGTACACAGGACGATCCCACACCCTCCACCATGAACTGTTAGTACACAGCATGATCCTACACCCTCCGACCTCACCTGATAGTACACAGCACGATCCCACAGACACAAGGAATACCCAGTTGATCAGGAGTCTATTTGGCCCCCTCCCCAGGTCTGTCGGACAGGAACAGGGGATGGACGTTCGGTCCACATCGCCTGGCCTGCCATTGTTGTGAAAGCTGTTGGCTCTCTATTTGAACTGATTGTTGTGTTTGAGTTGTGAGGCCGTGGGCTGCGTGTTTCACTGTCACACGAGCAGCAATGTTCTGTAACTCTCAATGCCCCACACTGCGCCAGTGTCTGTCAGCCCACCCTGCCTCACCCCCAGCCTCGACTTGTGATCCACCCCTGCCCGTACCCTCTCCCATCTATGTGAGGGAACACTTAATGTTCCTCACCTCCCCCCCGTGCTCCCAAATCCAGAGGAATTTGATTCTCTTGATGATTGCTGTCCTGCAGTCAGAGACTCAGAGAGACGTACAGCACAGAAACAAACCCTTCGGTCCAACCCATCCATGCCGACCCGATATCCCAATTCCCGATGAAGGGCTTTTGCCTGAAATGTCGATTTTACTGCTCCTCGGATGCTGCCTGAACTGCTGTGCTCTTCCAGCACCACTAATCCAGAATCTGGTTTCCAGCTTCTGCAGTCATTGTTTTTACCCAGATATCCCAACCCAATCTAGTCCCACCTACCAGCACCCGGCCCATATCCCTCCAAACCCTTCCTATTCATATACCCATCCAAATGCCTCTTAAATGCTGTAATTGTACCAGCCTCCACCACTCCCTCTGGCAGCTCATTCCATACACGTACCACCCTCTGTGTGAAAAAGTTGCCCTTAGGTCTCTTTTATATTTTTCCCCTCTCACCCTAAACCTATGCCCCTCTAGTTCTGGACTCCCCCACCCCCAGGGAAAAGACTTTGTCTATTTATCCTATCCATGTCCCTCCTGATTTTGTAAACCTCAATAAGGTCACCCCTCAGCCTCCGACGCTCCAGGGAAAACAGCCCCAGCCTGTTCAGCCTCTCCCTGTAGCTCAGATCCTCCAACCCTGGCAACATCCTTGTAAATCTTTTCTAAACCCTTTCAAGTTTCACAACATCTTTCCGATAGGAAGGAGACCGGAATTGCACATAATATTCCAACAGTGGCCCCTAACCAATGTCCTGTACAGCTGCAACATCTATTTAAACCCCTCGATTCAGTCCCTCCTCCACCCTCCAACCCCAGCCCAACTCGAGGGGCTGTGAGTGGAGCCTGACCGTGGAGGGTGGGTTGGGATTGGGAAACTGGTTCCCCTGTCGCGTTGTGCTCCCGGCGAACTCTGTTCCCGTGATGTCCCTGAGGTTGACACACAGACCCTACTTCTCTCAAACCCCCAACAGATACCAAAGGCCTGTATTTCCAGACATTCGGAGGCCGCAGGAAGACGGTGAGCCGGACTGTCGCCCCCCACCTGTCGCACGGATATCGCAAGTTCATCCCCACCAAAGACAATGTCTTCATCCTGGATTACATGGGGACCCTGTTCTTCCTGAAGAATGCACTGGTCTCCTCCAGCCTGGGGCAGATCCAGTGGAAACGGGCCTGTCGTTACGTGGTGCTGTGCCGGAACGTGAAGGACGTACGTGGGGCATTTCCCCGGCTCCGGGCTCCGCAGGTCGGGGGGGGGGGGACCTGGGGGAATGTCGGGGGGGGGTCCCACAGCCCCGCTCTCCCATCTGGTCCCGGATCAGCTCGGTTCGGGCTGATGGCTCCAGGTTTCTGGGCATCACTGTCACCGATATGGCACAGTACACACCCAGGGGAGGTTGGGGTTGGGGGGTGAGGGGTAGCGAAGGGACACAATCGAGACAGGAACTGCTGTAAGTCAACTTCATTCGACAGACCACACTCCAAATTCCCACTCAGCAGAGAGAGAGCTTTACTCGGTATCTAACCCCGTGCTGTCCCTGTCCCTGGGAGTGTTTGATGGGGGGACAGTGTAGAGGGAGCTTTACTCTGTATCTAACCCCGTGCTGTCCCTGTCCCTGGGGAGTGTTTGATGGGGGGACAGTGTAGAGGGAGCTTTACTCGGTATCTAACCCCGTGCTGTCCCTGTCCCTGGGGAGTGTTTGATGGGGGGACAGTGTAGAGGGAGCTTTACTCGGTATCTAACCCCGTGCTGTCCCTGTCCCTGGGAGTGTTTGATGGGGGGACAGTGTAGAGGGAGCTTTACTCTGTATCTAACCCCGTGCTGTCCCTGTCCCTGGGGAGTGTTTGATGGGGGGACAGTGTAGAGGGAGCTTTACTCGGTATCTAACCCCGTGCTGTCCCTGTCCCTGGGGAGTGTTTGATGGGGGGACAGTGTAGAGGGAGCTTTACTCGGTATCTAACCCCGTGCTGTCCCTGTCCCTGGGGAGTGTTTGATGGGGGGACAGTGTAGAGAGAGCTTTACTCGGTATCTAACCCCATGCTGTCCCTGTCCCTGGGGAGTGTTTGATGGGGGGACAGTGTAGAGGGAGCTTTACTCTGTATCTGACCCCGTGCTGTCCCTGTCCCTGGGAGTGTTTGATGGGGGGACAGTGTAGAGGGAGCTTTACTCTATCTAACCCCGTGCTATCCCTGTCCTGGGAGTGTTTGATGGGGGGACAGTGTAGAGGGAGCTTTACTCTGTATCTAACCCCGTGCTGTCCCTGTCCCTGGGAGTGTTTGATGGGGGGACAGTGTAGAGGAAGCTTTACTCTGTATCTAACCCCGTGCTGTCCCTGTCCCTCGGAGTGTTTGATGGGGGGCAGTGTAGAGGGAGCTTTACTCTGTATCTAACCCCGTGCTGACCTTGTCCTGGGAGTGTTTGATGGGGAGACAGTGTAGAGAGAGCTTTACTCTCTATCTAACTCCATGTTGTCCCTGTCCCTGGGAGTGTTTGATGGGGGGACAGTGTAGAGGGAGCTTTACTCTGTCTCTAACCCCTGTGCTGTCCCTGTCCCTGGGAGTGTGTGATGGGGAGACAGTGTAGAGGGAGCTTTACTCTGTATCTAACCACGTGCTGTCCCTGTCCCTGGAGTGTTTGATGGGGACAGTGTAGAGGGAGCTTTACTCTGTCTCTAACCCCTGTGCTGTCCCTGTCCCTGGGATGGTTTTGTCTTTGTTAATGGTGAACTGGTCTCTCCCCATCAATACCGACCAGCCAAGTGAAGGGAAAGCTGTGTTTTTCTGTTGTATCCTGATATTGCTGTGAGGGGAGAGAGTTGAATTTCCTTCCTTGTCTCCCTCCTAGTTTGCGACTGACCCAAGGAATGACACGATATATCGGAAGTATCTGTACGTGCTGGGAACACGGGACATTCCACCGTTGGTGAGCCAGGATGCCAGTGATACAGCCCACGCTTGTGACTGTGTGGAGGTATACCTGCAGTCCAGTGGTCAGCGGGTCTTCAAGATGACCTTTCACTCCTCGATGCGTTTCAAGAAGATCAAATTGGTCGGCCAAGAGACGGAACGTTCACTGCTGCTTTTGACAGGTGAGGCACAGACGTGTACAACACAGAAACAGACCCAGTGTCACAGAGATATACAGCACAGAAATACACACAGGGTCACGGAGATATACAGCACAGAAACAGACACAGGGTCACAGAGATATACAGCACAGAAACACACACAGGGTCACAGAGATATACAGCACAGAAACAGACACAGGGTCACAGAGATATACAGCACAGAAACACATACAGGGTCACAGAGATATACAGCACAGAAACACACACAGTGTCACAGAGATATACAGCACAGAAACACACACAGTGTCACAGAGATATACAGCACAGAAACACACACAGGGTCACGGAGATATACAGCACAGAAACACACACAGGGTCACGGAGATATACAGCACAGAAACAGACACAGGGTCACAGAGATATACAGCACAGAAACAGACACAGGGTCACAGAGATATACAGCACAGAAACAGACACAGTGTCACAGAGATATACAGCACAGAAACAGACACAGGGTCACGGAGATATACAGCACAGAAACAGACACAGGGTCACAGAGATATACAGCACAGAAACAGACACAGTGTCACAGAGATATACAGCACAGAAACAGACACAGGGTCACAGAGATATACAGCACAGAAACACACACAGGGTCACGGAGATATACAGCACAGAAACAGACACAGGGTCACAGAGATATACAGCACAGAAACACACACAGGGTCACAGAGATATACAGCACAGAAACACTAACAGGGTCACAGAGATATACAGCACAGAAACACACACAGGGTCACAGAGATATACAGCTCAGAAACAGACACAGGGTCACGGAGATATACAGCACAGAAACAGACACAGGGTCACAGAGATATACAGCACAGAAACACACACAGGGTCACAGAGATATACAGCACAGAAACAGACCCAGGGTCACAGAGATACTCAGCACAGAAACAGACACAGTGTCACAGAGATATACAGCACAGAAACACACACAGGGTCACAGAGATATACAGCACAGAAACACACACAGGGTCACAGAGATATACAGCACAGAAACAGATACAGGGTCACAGAGATATACAGCACAGAAACAGACCCAGGGTCACAGAGATATACAGCACAGAAACAGACACAGGGTCACAGAGATATACAGCACAGAAACACACACAGGGTCACAGAGATATACAGCACAGAAACACTAACAGGGTCACAGAGATATACAGCACAGAAACACACACAGGGTCACAGAGATATACAGCTCAGAAACAGACACAGTGTCACAGAGATATACAGCACAGAAACACACACAGGGTCACAGAGATATACAGCACAGAAACACACACAGGGTCACAGAGATATACAGCACAGAAACAGACCCAGGGTCACAGAGATATACAGCACAGAAACAGATACAGGGTCACAGAGATATACAGCTCAGAAACACACACAGTGTCACAGAGATATACAGCACAGAAACAGACCCAGGGTCACAGAGATATACAGCACAGAAACAGATACAGGGTCACAGAGATATACAGCACAGAAACAGACCCAGGGTCACAGAGATAAACAGTACAGAAACAGACACAGCGTCACAGAGATATACAGCACAGAAACAGACACAGGGTCACAGAGATATACAGCACAGAAACAGACACAGGGTCACAGAGATATACAGCACAGAAACAGACACAGGGTCACAGAGATATACAGCACAGAAACTCACACAGGGTCACAGAGATATACAGCACAGAAACAGACCCTTTGGTCCAACCTGTCCATGCTGACCCAGATATACCAACCCAATCTAGTCCCACCTGCCAGCACCCGGCCCATATCCCTCCAAACCCTTCCTATTCATATACCCATCCAGATGCCTCTTAAATGTTGTAATTGTACCAGCCTCCACCACATCCTCTGGCAGCTCATTCCATACACACACCACCCTCTGAATGAAAACGTTGCCCTTCACTTCCATTTTAAATCTTTCCCCTCTCATCCTGAACCTCTGCCCTCTAGTTCTGTGAAAAGACTTTGTCTATTTATCCTATCCATGCCCCTCATGATTTTGTAAACCTCTATAAGGTCACCCCTCAGCCTCCGACGCTCCAGGGAAAACAGCCCCAGCCTATTCACCCTCTCCCTGTAGCTCAAACCCTCCAACCCTGGCAACATCCTTGTAAATCTTTTCTGAACCCTTTCAAGTTTCACAACATCGTTCCGATAGGAAGGAGACCAGAATTGCACACAATATTCCAACAGTGGCCTAACCAATGTCCTGCACAGCTGCAACATGACCTCCCAACTCCTGTACTCAATACTCTGACCAATAAAGGAAAGCATACCAAACGCTGCCTTCACTATCCTATCTACCTGTGACTCCACTTTCAAGGAGCTATGAACCTGCGACTCCAAGGTCTCTTTGTTCAGCAACACTCCCTAGGACCTTACCATTAAGTGTATAAGTCCTGCTCAGATTTGCTTTCCCAAAATGCAGCGCCTCACATTTATCTGAAGAAATGAGTCAGTCCCCTGGGTGGGGTTTAACGCTCTGACACCTACACTCAGGGGGACTGGTCGGACTCACCATTTTGCCTCTTTTCAATTTGTCTTCACAGATGATGGGAAGATTTACAGTTTAACCATCAACGAGACGCAACTGGACCAGCCGAGATCCTACACTGTCCAGCTATCCACTCGCAAAATCACCAAGTGTCTGCCTCACATCACCATCTCGGAGGTACACTCCAACCAGAGCAGTGCTCTCTACATCACAGGTAGCCTGGTCTGCTCTCCACATCTGCCCCATTGCACAGATATAACAGGGGGAGCACTGCACTGTCGGAGGGTCAGTGCTGAGGGAGTGCCGCACTGTTGGAGGGTCAGTGCTGAGGGAGTGCCGCACTGTCGGAGGGTCACTGCTGAGGGTGTGGGGACTGTCAGAGGGTCAGTGCTGAGGGAGTGGGCACTGTCGGAGGGTCAGTGCTGAGGGAGTGCCGCACTGTCGAAGGGTCAGTGCTGAGGGAGTGCCGCACTGTCGGGGGGTCAGTGCTGAGGGAGTGCTGCACTGTCGGAGGGTCAGTGCTGAGGGAGTGGGCACTGTCGGAGGGTCAGTGCTGAGGGAGCAGTGCACTGTCGGAGGGTCAGTGCTGAGGGAGTGCTGCACTGTCGGAGGGTCAGTGCTGAGTGAGTGCCGCACTGTCGGAGGGTCAGTGCTGAGGGAGTGCTGCACTGTCGGAGGGTCAGTGCTGAGGGAGTGCCACACTGTCGGAGGGTCAGTGCTGAGGGAGTGCCGCACTGTCAGAGGGTCAGTGCTGAGGGAGTGCCGCAGTGTCGGAGGGTCAGTGCTGAAGGAGTGCCACACTGTCGGAGGGTGGGTGCTGACGGAGTGGGCACAGTCAGAGGGTCAGTGCTGAGGGAGTGCCGCACTGTCGGGGGGTCAGTGCTGAGGGAGTGCTGCACTGTCGGACGGTCAGTGCTGAGGGTGTACCGCACTGTCGGGGGGTCAGTGCTGAGGGAGTGCTGCACTGTCGGGGGGTCAGTGCTGAGGGAGTGAGCACAGTCGGAGGGTCAGTGCTGAGGGAGTGCCGCACTGTCGGAGGGTCAGTGCTGAGGGTGTACCGCACTGTCGGAGGGTCAGTGCTGAGGGAGTGCCGCACTGTCGGAGGGTCAGTGGTGAGGGAGTGCCGCACTGTCGGAGGGTCAATGCTGAGGGAGTGTCGCACTGTCGGGGGGTCAGTGCTGAGGGAGTGAGCACAGTCGGGGGGTCAGTGCTGAGGGAGTGCTGCACTGTCGGAGGGTCAGTGCTGAGGGAGCACTGCACTGTCGGAGGGTCAGTGCTGAGGGAGTGGGCACTGTCGGAGGGTCAGTGCTGAGGGAGCACTGCACTGTCGGAGGGTCAGTGCTGAGGGAGTGGGCACGGTCGGAGGGTCAGTGCTGAGGCAGTGGGCACAGTCGGAGGGTCAGTGCTGAGGGAGTGCCGCAGTGTCGGAGGGTCAATGCTGAAGGAGTGCCACACTGTTGGAGGGTGGGTGCTGACGGAGTGGGCACAGTCAGAGGGTCAGTGCTGAGGGAGTGCCACACTGTCGGGGGTCAGTGCTGAGGGAGTGCTGCACTATCGGAGGGTCAGTGCTGAGGGAGTGGTGCACTGTCGGAGGGTCAGTGCTGAGGGAGTGCCACACTGTCGGAGGGTTAGTGCTGAGGGAGTGCTGCACTGTTGGAGGGTCAGTGCTGAGGGAGTGCCGCACTGTTGAAGGGTCAGTGCTGAGGGAGTGCCGCACTGTCGGAGGGCCAGTGCTGAGGGAGTGGGCGGTGTCGGAGGGTCAGTGCTGAGGGAGTGGGCACTGTCAGAGGGTCAGTGCTGAGGGAGTGGGCGCTGTCGGAGGGTCAGTGCTGAGGGAGTGCCGCACTGTCGGAGGGTCAGTGCTGAGGGAGTGGGCACTGTCGGAGGGTCAGTGCTGAGGGAGTGGGCACTGTCGGAGGGTCAGTGCTGAGGGAGTGCCGCACTGTCGGAGGGTCAGTGCTGAGGGAGTGAGCACTGTCGGATGGTCAGTGCTGAGGGAGTGCCGCACTGTCGGAGGGTCAGTGCTGAGGGTGTACCGCACTGTCGGGGGGTCAGTGCTGAGGGTGTACCGCACTGTCGGAGGGTCAGTGCTGAGGGAGTGCCGCACTGTCGGAGGGTCAGTGGTGAGGGAGTGCCGCACTGTCGGAGGGTCAATGCTGAGGGAGTGTCGCACTGTCGGGGGGTCAGTGCTGAGGGAGTGAGCACAGTCAGGGGGTCAGTGCTGAGGGAGTGCCGCACTGTCGGAGGGTCAGTGCTGAGGGAGTGCCGCATTGTCGGAGGGTCAGTGCTGAGGGAGTGCCGCACTGTCGGAGGGTCAGTGCTGCGGGATTGCCGCACTCTCGGAGGGTCAGTGCTGAGGGAGTGAGCCCTGTTGGAGGGTCAGTGCTGAGGGAGTGCCGCACTGTTGGAGGGTCAGTGCTGAGGGTGTACCGCACTGTCGGGGGGTCAGTGCTGAGGGAGTGCCGCACTGTCGGAGGGTCAGTGCTGGGCGAGTGCCGCACTGTCGGAGGGTCAGTGCTGAGGGAGTTCCGCACTGTCGGAGGGTCAGTGCTGAGGGAGTGCCACATTGTCGGAGGGTCAGTGCTGAGGGAGTGCCGCACTGTTGGAGGGTCAGTGCTGAGGGTGTACCGCACTGTCGGGGGGTCAGTGCTGAGGGAGTGCCGCACTGTCGGAGGGTCAGTGCTGGGCGAGTGCCGCACTGTCGGAGGGTCAGTGCTGAGGGAGTTCCGCACTGTCGGAGGGTCAGTGCTGAGGGAGTGCCACATTGTCGGAGGGTCAGTGCTGAGGGAGTGCCGCACTGTCGGGGGGTCAGTGCTGAGGGAGTGCCGCACTGTCGGAGGGTCAGTGCTGGGCGAGTGCCGCACTGTCGGAGGGTCAGTGCTGAGGGAGTGCCGCACTGTTGGAGGGTCAGTGCTGAGGGTGTACCGCACTGTCGGGGGGTCAGTGCTGAGGGAGTGCCGCACTGTCGGGGGGTCAGTGCTGAGGGAGTGCCGCACTGTCGGAGGGTCAGTGCTGAGGGAGTGCCGCACTGTCGGAGGGTCAGTGCTGGGGGAGTGCCGCACTGTCGGAGGGTCAGTGCTGAGGGAGTGCCACATTGTCGGAGGGTCAGTGCTGAGGGAGTGCCGCACTGTCGGAGGGTCAGTGCTGAGGGAGTGCTGCACTGTCGGAGGGTCAGTGCTGAGGGTGTACCGCACTGTCGGGGGGTCAGTGCTGAGGGAGTGCTGCATTGTCAGAGGGTCAGTGCTGAGGGAGTGTCGCACTGTCGGAGGGTCAGTGCTGAGGGAGTGGGCGCTGTCGGAGGGTCAGTGCTGAGGGAGTGCTGCACTGTCGGGGGGTCAGTGCTGAGGGAGTGGGCACTGTCGGGGGTCAGTGCTGAGGGAGTGAGCACAGTCGGAGGGTCAGTGCTGAGGGAGTGCTGCACTGTCGGAGGGTCAGTGCTGAGGGAGTGCCGCACTGTCGGAGGGTCAGTGCTGAGGGAGTGCCGCACTGTCGGAGGGCCAGTGCTGAGGGAGTGGGCGGTGTCGGAGGGTCAGTGCTGAGGGAGTGGGCACTGTCAGAGGGTCAGTGCTGAGGGAGTGGGCGCTGTCGGAGGGTCAGTGCTGAGGGAGTGCCGCACTGTCGGAGGGTCAGTGCTGAGGGAGTGAGCACTGTCGGATGGTCAGTGCTGAGGGAGTGCCGCACTGTCGGAGGGTCAGTGCTGAGGGTGTACCGCACTGTCGGGGGGTCAGTGCTGAGGGGTGTACCGCACTGTCGGGGGGTCAGTGCTGAGGGAGTGCCGCACTGTCGGAGGGTCAGTGGTGAGGGAGTGCCGCACTGTCGGAGGGTCAATGCTGAGGGAGTGTCGCACTGTCGGGGGGTCAGTGCTGAGGGAGTGAGCACAGTCAGGGGGTCAGTGCTGAGGGAGTGCCGCACTGTCGGAGGGTCAGTGCTGAGGGAGTGCCGCATTGTCGGAGGGTCAGTGCTGAGGGAGTGCCGCACTGTTGGAGGGTCAGTGCTGAGGGTGTACCGCACTGTCGGGGGGTCAGTGCTGAGGGAGTGCCACATTGTCGGAGGGTCAGTGCTGAGGGAGTGCCGCACTGTCGGAGGGTCAGTGCTGAGGGAGTGCTGCACTGTCGGAGGGTCAGTGCTGAGGGAGTGGGCACAGTCGGGGGGTCAGTGCTGAGGGAGTGCCGCACTGTCGGAGGGTCACTGCTGAGGGCGTGGGGACTGTCAGAGGGTCAGTGCTGAGGGAGTGGGCACAGTCGGAGGGTCAGTGCTGAGGGAGTGCCGCACTGTTAGAGGGTCAGTGCTGAGGGAGTGCAGCACTGCCGGGGGGTCAGTGCTGAGGGAGTGGGCACAGTCGGAGGGTCAGTGCTGAGGGATTGCCGCATGGTCGGAGGGTCAGTGCTGAGGGAGTTCCGCACTGTCGGAGGGTCAGTGCTGAGGGAGTGCCGCATTGTCGGAGGGTCAGTGCTGAGGGAGTGCCGCACTGTCGGAGGGTCGGTGCTGAGGGAGTGCCGCACTGTCGGGGGGTCAGTGCTGAGGGAGTGCTGCACTGTCGGAGGGTCAGTGCTGAGGGAGTGGCGCACTGTCGGAGGGTCAGTGCTGAGGGAGTGCCACACTGTCGGAGGGTTAGTGCTGAGGGAGTGCTGCACTGTTGGAGGGTCAGTGCTGAGGGAGTGCCGCACTGTTGGAGGGTCAGTGCTGAGGGAGTGCCACACTGTTGGAGGGTCAGTGCTGAGGGAGTGCCGCACTCTCAGAGGGTCAGTGCTGAGGGAGTGCCGCACTGTCGGAGGGTCAGTGCTGAGGGTGTACCGCACTGTCGGGGGGTCAGTGCTGAGGGAGTGCTGCATTGTCAGAGGGTCAGTGCTGAGGGAGTGTCGCACTGTCGGAGGGTCAGTGCTGAGGGAGTGGGCGCTGTCGGAGGGTCAGTGCTGAGGGAGTGCTGCACTGTCGGGGGGTCAGTGCAGAGGGAGTGGGCACTGTCGGGGGTCAGTGCTGAGGGAGTGAGCACAGTCGGAGGGTCAGTGCTGAGGGAGTGCTGCACTGTCGGAGGGTCAGTGCTGAGGGAGTGCCGCACTGTCGGAGGGTCAGTGCTGAGGGAGTGCTGCACTGTCGGAGGGCCAGTGCTGAGGGAGTGGGCGGTGTCGGAGGGTCAGTGCTGAGGGAGTGGGCACTGTCAGAGGGTCAGTGCTGAGGGAGTGGGCGCTGTCGGAGGGTCAGTGCTGAGGGAGTGCCGCACTGTCGGAGGGTCAGTGCTGAGGGAGTGGGCACTGTCGGGGGGTCAGTGCTGAGGGAGTGCCACATTGTCGGAGGGTCAGTGCTGAGGGAGTGCCGCACTGTCGGAGGGTCAGTGCTGAGGGAGTGCCGCACTGTCGGAGGGTCAGTGCTGAGGGTGTACCGCACTGTCGGGGGGTCAGTGCTGAGGGTGTACCGCACTGTCGGAGGGTCAGTGCTGAGGGAGTGCAGCACTGTCGGAGGGTCAGTGGTGAGGGAGTGCCGCACTGTCGGAGGGTCAATGCTGAGGGAGTGTCGCACTGTCGGGGGGTCAGTGCTGAGGGAGTGAGCACAGTCAGGGGGTCAGTGCTGAGGGAGTGCCGCACTGTCGGAGGGTCAGTGCTGAGGGATTGCCGCACTGTCGGAGGGTCAGTGCTGAGGGAGTGAGCCCTGTCGGAGCGTCAGTGCTGAGGGAGTGCCGCACTGTTGGAGGGTCAGTGCTGAGGGTGTACCGCACTGTCGGGGGGTCAGTGCTGAGGGAGTGCCGCACTGTCGGAGGGTCAGTGCTGAGGGAGTGCCGCACTGTCGGAGGGTCAGTGCTGGGGGAGTGCCGCACTGTCGGAGGGTCAGTGCTGGGGGAGTGCCGCACTGTCGGAGGGTCAGTGCTGAGGGAGTGCCACATTGTCGGAGGGTCAGTGCTGAGGGAGTGCCGCACTGTCGGAGGGTCAGTGCTGAGGGAGTGCTGCACTGTCGGAGGGTCAGTGCTGAGGGAGTGGGCACAGTCGGGGGGTCAGTGCTGAGGGAGTGCCGCACTGTCGGAGGGTCACTGCTGAGGGCGTGGGGACTGTCAGAGGGTCAGTGCTGAGGGAGTGGGCACAGTCGGAGGGTCAGTGCTGAGGGAGTGCCGCACTGTTAGAGGGTCAGTGCTGAGGGAGTGCCGCATTGTCGGAGGGTCAGTGCTGAGGGAGTGCCGCACTGTCGGAGGGTCAGTGCTGAGGGATTGCCGCACTGTCGGAGGGTCAGTGCTGAGGGAGTGCCGCACTGTCGGAGGGTCAGTGCTGAGGGAGTGCCGCACTGTCGGGGGGTCAGTGCTGAGGGAGTGCTGCACTGTCGGGGGGTCAGTGCTGAGGGAGTGCCGCACTGTCGGAGCGTCAGTGCTGAGGTAGTGCCGCACTGTCGGAGGGTCAATGCTGAGGGAGTGCCGCGCTGTCGGAGGGTCAGTGCTGAGGGAGTGGGCACAGTCGGGGGGTCAGTGCTGAGGGAGTGCAGCACTGTCGGGGGGTCAGTGCTGAGGGAGTGGGCACAGTCGGAGGGTCAGTGCTGAGGGATTGCCGCATGGTCGGAGGGTCAGTGCTGAGGGAGTTCCGCACTGTCGGAGGGTCAGTGCTGAGGGAGTGCCGCATTGTCGGAGGGTCAGTGCTGAGGGAGTGCCGCACTGTCGGAGGGTCGGTGCTGAGGGAGTGCCGCACTGTCGGGGGGTCAGTGCTGAGGGAGTGCTGCACTGTCGGAGGGTCAGTGCTGAGGGAGTGGCGCACTGTCGGAGGGTCAGTGCTGAGGGAGTGCCACACTGTCGGAGGGTTAGTGCTGAGGGAGTACTGCACTGTTGGAGGGTCAGTGCTGAGGGAGTGCCGCACTGTTGGAGGGTCAGTGCTGAGGGAGTGCCACACTGTTGGAGGGTCAGTGCTGAGGGAGTGCCGCACTCTCAGAGGGTCAGTGCTGAGGGAGTGCCGCACTGTCGGAGGGTCAGTGCTGAGGGTGTACCGCACTGTCGGGGGGTCAGTGCTGAGGGAGTGCTGCATTGTCAGAGGGTCAGTGCTGAGGGAGTGTCGCACTGTCGGAGGGTCAGTGCTGAGGGAGTGGGCGCTGTCGGAGGGTCAGTGCTGAGGGAGTGCTGCACTGTCGGGGGGTCAGTGCAGAGGGAGTGGGCACTGTCGGGGGTCAGTGCTGAGGGAGTGAGCACAGTCGGAGGGTCAGTGCTGAGGGAGTGCTGCACTGTCGGAGGGTCAGTGCTGAGGGAGTGCCGCACTGTCGGAGGGTCAGTGCTGAGGGAGTGCTGCACTGTCGGAGGGCCAGTGCTGAGGGAGTGGGCGGTGTCGGAGGGTCAGTGCTGAGGGAGTGGGCACTGTCAGAGGGTCAGTGCTGAGGGAGTGGGCGCTGTCGGAGGGTCAGTGCTGAGGGAGTGCCGCACTGTCGGAGGGTCAGTGCTGAGGGAGTGGGCACTGTCGGGGGGTCAGTGCTGAGGGTGTACCGCACTGTCGGAGGGTCAGTGCTGAGGGAGTGCCACATTGTCGGAGGGTCAGTGCTGAGGGAGTGCCGCACTGTCGGAGGGTCAGTGCTGAGGGAGTGCCGCACTGTCGGAGGGTCAGTGCTGAGGGTGTACCGCACTGTCGGGGGGTCAGTGCTGAGGGTGTACCGCACTGTCGGAGGGTCAGTGCTGAGGGAGTGCAGCACTGTCGGAGGGTCAGTGGTGAGGGAGTGCCGCACTGTCGGAGGGTCAATGCTGAGGGAGTGCCACACTGTCGGAGGGTTAGTGCTGAGGGAGTACTGCACTGTTGGAGGGTCAGTGCTGAGGGAGTGCCGCACTGTTGGAGGGTCAGTGCTGAGGGAGTGCCACACTGTTGGAGGGTCAGTGCTGAGGGAGTGCCGCACTCTCAGAGGGTCAGTGCTGAGGGAGTGCCGCACTGTCGGAGGGTCAGTGCTGAGGGTGTACCGCACTGTCGGGGGGTCAGTGCTGAGGGAGTGCTGCATTGTCAGAGGGTCAGTGCTGAGGGAGTGTCGCACTGTCGGAGGGTCAGTGCTGAGGGAGTGGGCGCTGTCGGAGGGTCAGTGCTGAGGGAGTGCTGCACTGTCGGGGGGTCAGTGCAGAGGGAGTGGGCACTGTCGGGGGTCAGTGCTGAGGGAGTGAGCACAGTCGGAGGGTCAGTGCTGAGGGAGTGCTGCACTGTCGGAGGGTCAGTGCTGAGGGAGTGCCGCACTGTCGGAGGGTCAGTGCTGAGGGAGTGCTGCACTGTCGGAGGGCCAGTGCTGAGGGAGTGGGCGGTGTCGGAGGGTCAGTGCTGAGGGAGTGGGCACTGTCAGAGGGTCAGTGCTGAGGGAGTGGGCGCTGTCGGAGGGTCAGTGCTGAGGGAGTGCCGCACTGTCGGAGGGTCAGTGCTGAGGGAGTGGGCACTGTCGGGGGGTCAGTGCTGAGGGTGTACCGCACTGTCGGAGGGTCAGTGCTGAGGGAGTGCCACATTGTCGGAGGGTCAGTGCTGAGGGAGTGCCGCACTGTCGGAGGGTCAGTGCTGAGGGAGTGCCGCACTGTCGGAGGGTCAGTGCTGAGGGTGTACCGCACTGTCGGGGGGTCAGTGCTGAGGGTGTACCGCACTGTCGGAGGGTCAGTGCTGAGGGAGTGCAGCACTGTCGGAGGGTCAGTGGTGAGGGAGTGCCGCACTGTCGGAGGGTCAATGCTGAGGGAGTGTCGCACTGTCGGGGGGGTCAGTGCTGAGGGAGTGAGCACAGTCAGGGGGTCAGTGCTGAGGGAGTGCCGCACTGTCGGAGGGTCAGTGCTGAGGGATTGCCGCCCTGTCGGAGGGTCAGTGCTGAGGGAGTGAGCCCTGTCGGACCGTCAGTGCTGAGGGAGTGCCGCACTGTTGGAGGGTCAGTGCTGAGGGTGTACCGCACTGTCGGGGGGTCAGTGCTGAGGGAGTGCCGCACTGTCGGAGGGTCAGTGCTGAGGGAGTGCCGCACTGTCGGAGGGTCAGTGCTGGGGGAGTGCCGCACTGTCGGAGGGTCAGTGCTGAGGGAGTGGGCACTGTCGGAGGGTCAGTGCTGAGGGAGTGGGCACAGTCGGGGGGTCAGTGCTGAGGGAGTGCCGCACTGTCGGAGGGTCACTGCTGAGGGCGTGGGGACTGTCAGAGGGTCAGTGCTGAGGGAGTGGGCACAGTCGGAGGGTCAGTGCTGAGGGAGTGCCGCACTGTTAGAGGGTCAGTGCTGAGGGAGTGCCGCATTGTCGGAGGGTCAGTGTTGAGGGAGTGCCGCACTGTCGGAGGGTCAGTGCTGAGGGATTGCCGCACTGTCGGAGGGTCAGTGCTGAGGGAGTGCCGCACTGTCGGAGGGTCAGTGCTGAGGGAGTGCCGCACTGTCGGGGGGTCAGTGCTGAGGGAGTGCTGCACTGTCGGGGGGTCAGTGCTGAGGGAGTGCCGCACTGTCGGAGCGTCAGTGCTGAGGTAGTGCCGCACTGTCGGAGGGTCAATGCTGAGGGAGTGCCGCGCTGTCGGGGGGTCAGTGCTGAGGGAGTGCCGCACTGTCGGAGGGTCAGTGCTGAGGGAGTGAGCACTGTCGGATGGTCAGTGCTGAGGGAGTGCCGCACTGTCGGAGGGTCAGTGCTGAGGGTGTACCGCACTGTCGGGGGGTCAGTGCTGAGGGTGTACCGCACTGTCGGGGGGTCAGTGCTGAGGGAGTGCAGCACTGTCGGAGGGTCAGTGGTGAGGGAGTGCCGCACTGTCGGAGGGTCAATGCTGAGGGAGTGTCGCACTGTCGGGGCGTCAGTGCTGAGGGAGTGAGCACAGTCAGGGGGTCAGTGCTGAGGGAGTGCCGCACTGTCGGAGGGTCAGTGCTGAGGGATTGCCGCACTGTCGGAGGGTCAGTGCTGAGGGAGTGAGCCCTGTCGGAGCGTCAGTGCTGAGGGAGTGCCGCACTGTTGGAGGGTCAGTGCTGAGGGTGTACCGCACTGTCGGGGGGTCAGTGCTGAGGGAGTGCCGCACTGTCGGAGGGTCAGTGCTGAGGGAGTGCCGCACTGTCGGAGGGTCAGTGCTGGGGGAGTGCCGCACTGTCGGAGGGTCAGTGCTGAGGGAGTTCCGCACTGTCGGAGGGTCAGTGCTGAGGGAGTGCCACATTGTCGGAGGGTCAGTGCTGAGGGAGTGCCGCACTGTCGGAGGGTCAGTGCTGAGGGAGTGCTGCACTGTCGGAGGGTCAGTGCTGAGGGAGTGGGCACAGTCGGGGGGTCAGTGCTGAGGGAGTGCCGCACTGTCGGAGGGTCACTGCTGAGGGCGTGGGGACTGTCAGAGGGTCAGTGCTGAGGGAGTGGGCACAGTCGGAGGGTCAGTGCTGAGGGAGTGCCGCACTGTTAGAGGGTCAGTGCTGAGGGAGTGCAGCACTGTCGGGGGGTCAGTGCTGAGGGAGTGGGCACAGTCGGAGGGTCAGTGCTGAGGGATTGCCGCATGGTCGGAGGGTCAGTGCTGAGGGAGTGCCGCACTGTCGGAGGGTCAGTGCTGAGGGAGTGCCGCACTGTCGGAGGGTCAGTGCTGAGGGAGTTCCGCACTGTCGGAGGGTCAGTGCTGAGGGAGTGCCGCATTGTCGGAGGGTCAGTGCTGAGGGAGTGCCGCACTGTCGGAGGGTCAGTGCTGAGGGAGTGCCGCACTGTCGGGTCAGTGCTGAGGTAGTGCCGCACTGTCGGAGGGTCAATGCTGAGGGAGTGCCGCGCTGTCGGGGGGTCAGTGCTGAGGGAGTGCCGCACTGTCGGAGGGTCAGTGCTGAGGGAGTGAGCACTGTCGGATGGTCAGTGCTGAGGGAGTGCCGCACTGTCGGAGGGTCAGTGCTGAGGGTGTACCGCACTGTCGGGGGGTTAGTGCTGAGGGTGTACCGCACTGTCGGAGGGTCAGTGCTGAGGGAGTGCCGCACTGTCGGAGGGTCAGTGGTGAGGGAGTGCCGCACTGTCGGAGGGTCAATGCTGAGGGAGTGTCGCACTGTCGGGGGGTCAGTGCTGAGGGAGTGAGCACAGTCAGGGGGTCAGTGCTGAGGGAGTGCCGCACTGTCGGAGGGTCAGTGCTGAGGGATTGCCGCACTGTCGGAGGGTCAGTGCTGAGGGAGTGAGCCCTGTCGGAGGGTCAGTGCTGAGGGAGTGCCGCACTGTTGGAGGGTCAGTGCTGAGGGAGTGCTGCACTGTCGGAGGGTCAGTGCTGAGGGAGTGGGCACAGTCGGGGGGTCAGTGCTGAGGGAGTGCCGCACTGTCGGAGGGTCACTGCTGAGGGCGTGGGGACTGTCAGAGGGTCAGTGCTGAGGGAGTGGGCACAGTCGGAGGGTCAGTGCTGAGGGAGTGCCGCACTGTTAGAGGGTCAGTGCTGCGGGAGTGCAGCACTGTCGGGGGGTCAGTGCTGAGGGAGTGGGCACAGTTGGAGGGTCAGTGCTGAGGGATTGCCGCATGGTCGGAGGGTCAGTGCTGAGGGAGTTCCGCACTGTCGGAGGGTCAGTGCTGAGGGAGTGCCGCATTGTCGGAGGGTCAGTGCTGAGGGAGTGCCGCACTGTCGGAGGGTCAGTGCTGAGGGAGTGCCGCACTGTCGGGGGGTCAGTGCTGAGGGAGTGCTGCACTGTCGGAGGGTCAGTGCTGAGGGAGTGGACACTGTCGGAGGGTCAGTGCTGAGGGAGTGCCGCATTGTCGGAGGGTCAGTGCTGAGGGAGTGCCGCACTGTCGGAGGGTCAGTGCTGAGGGAGTGCCGCACTGTCGGAGGGTCAGTGCTGAGGGAGTGCCGCACTGTCGGGGGGTCAGTGCTGAGGGAGTGCTGCACTGTCGGGGGGTCAGTGCTGAGGGAGTGCCGCACTGTCGGAGCGTCAGTGCTGAGGTAGTGCCGCACTGTCGGAGGGTCAATGCTGAGGGAGTGCCGCGCTGTCGGGGGGTCAGTGCTAAGGGAGTGGGCACTGTCGGAGGGTCAGTGCTGAGGGAGTGGGCACAGTCGGAGGGTCAGTGCTGAGGGAGTGCCGCACTGTCGGAGGGTCAGTGCTGAGGGAGTGCCGCACTGTCGGAGGGTCAGTGCTGAGGGAGTGCCGCACTGTCGGAGGGTCAGTGCTGAGGGAGTGCCGCGCTGTCGGGGGGTCAGTGCTAAGGGAGTGGGCACTGTCGGAGGGTCAGTGCTGAGGGAGCGCCGCACTGTCGGAGGGTCAGTGCTGAGGGAGTGCCGCACTGTCGGAGTGTCAGTGCTGAGGGAGTGCCGCACTGTCGGGGGGTCAGTGCTGAGGGAGTGCTGCACTGTCGGAGGGTCAGTGCTGAGGGAGTGCCGCACTGTTGGAGTGTCAGTGCTGAGGGAGTGCCGCACTGTCGGGGGGTCTGTGCTGAGGGAGTGGGCACTGTTAGAGGGTCAGTGCTGAGGGAGTGCCGCACTGTTAGAGGGTCAGTGCTGAGGGAGTGCAGCACTGTCGGGGGGTCAGTGCTGAGGGAGTGGGCACTGTCGGAGGGTCAGTGCTGAGGGAGTGCCGCACTGTCGGAGGGTCAGTGCTGAGGGAGTGCCACACTGTCGGAGGGTCAGTGCTGAGGGAGTGGGCACTGTCGGAGGGTCAGTGCTGAAGGAGTGGGCACTGTTAGAGGGTCAGTGCTGAGGGAGTGCCGCACTGTTAGAGGGTCAGTGCTGAGGGAGTGCAGCACTGTCGGGGGGTCAGTGCTGAGGGAGTGGGCACTGTCGGAGGGTCAGTGCTGAGGGAATAATGGTGATAATTTTTCTAATCAGATGCCTGTGAGGGGAGTGTTGTTCTTGGAAATGTGTCTAATTCTGATTAGATTTATTCGGTCATGTCCGAAAAAGTTAAAGTTAATTACATATGCCAGCATTTGCAATCTGTTTGGACACAGAGAGTGTCAGGTTTCGTAGCGCTGTCTGTCATCCCCATGGAAGGTGGTTCCCTAGAGATTAAACCTTGCGTATTGTCTGGCTGTTCCTGGGATCGTTGGAATTCCCCAAAGGTCTCGGAGTTGAAAATATTCGGCTGGTCACTTGTTGACCATATGGCGGAGTGTGTTTTGCATCCTTTGAGCTTGCAGTCTGTATTTGTTACAGATTCAGGAGCAGTTTACCTGGAGGTGCACACTGCTGGAGTTTATCGTGACCTCTTCGGAACTCTCCACGCTTTTGATCCATTTGACCAACAGATCCCCCTTGCTCTGGCACTTTCATCCAAGGTAAAGGTCTCAATACCACGCCGTCACGAGAAACTGATAAATGTTGGTCTCAACCCCAGAACTTCAACAAACACACTGGGGGTCTAGTCTCCCACACTCTCCCCCCGTCTCCCGCACTCTTCCCCCCGTCTCCCGCACTCTTCCCCCCCGTCTCCCGCACTCTTCCCCCCGTCTCCCGCACTCTTCCCCCCGTCTCCCGCACTCCCCCCCGTCTCCCGCACTCTTCCCCCCCGTCTCCCGCACTCTTCCCCCCGTCTCCCGCACTCCCTCCCCGTCTCCCGCACTCCCTCCCCGTCTCCCGCACTCCCTCCCCGTCTCCCGCACTCTTCCCCCCGTCTCCCACATTCTTCCCCCCGTCTCCCGCACTCTTCCCCCCGTCTCCCGCACTCTTCCCCCCGTCTCCCGCACTCTTCCCCCCGTCTCCCGCACTCTTCCCCCCGTCTCCCGCACTCTTCCCCCCGTCTCCCGCACTCTTCCCCCCGTCTCCCGCACTCCCTCCCCGTCTCCCGCACTCTTCCCCCCGTCTCCCGCATTCTTCCCCCCGTCTCCCGCACTCTTCCCCCCGTCTCCCGCACTCTTCCCCCCGTCTCCCGCACTCTTCCCCCCGTCTCCCGCACTCCCTCCCCGTCTCCCGCACTCTTCCCCCCGTCTCCCGCACTCCCTCCCCGTCTCCCGCACTCTTCCCCCCGTCTCCCGCATTCTTCCCCCCGTCTCCCGCACTCTTCCCCCCGTCTCCCGCACTCTTCCCCCCGTCTCCCGCACTCTTCCCCCCGTCTCCCGCACTCTTCCCCCCGTCTCCCGCACTCTTCCCCCCGTCTCCCGCACTCTTCCCCCCGTCTCCCGCACTCTTCCCCCCGTCTCCCGCACTCTTCCCCGTCTCCCGCACTCTTCCCCCCGTCTCCCGCACTCTTCCCCCCGTCTCCCGCACTCTTCCCCCCGTCTCCCGCACTCTTCCCCCCGTCTCCCGCACTCTTCCCCCCGTCTCCCGCACTCTTCCCCCCGTCTCCCGCACTCCCCCCCGTCTCCCACACTCCCCCCGTCTCCCACACTCTCCCCGTCTCACACACTCCCCCCTGTCTCCCCCACTCCCCCCTGTCTCCCACACTCCCCCCTGTCTCCCACACTCCCCCCTGTCTCCCCCACTCCCCCCTGTCTCCCCCACTCCCCCCTGTCTCCCCCACTCCCCCCTGTCTCCCCCACTCCCCCCTGTCTCCCCCACTCCCCCCTGTCTCCCACACTCCCCCCTGTCTCCCACACTCCCCCGTCTCCCACACTCCCCCCTGTCTCCCACACTCTCCCCATCTCCCACACCTCCCTACATCTGACAGTGCCCCATCCCTCTGTACACATCTCTCCCCCCACATCAAACCCACCTCCTTCGATCTCAGATCTCCCAGTCTCCCGGGACAGCTGATGTGTGTGTCCCTGGAGACCCAGTGCCCTCCCACTGTGGTCTGTGGTTCGCGAACAGTTCACACTCAGCTTGGTGAATATCCTGGTTTGTCCATTGCCCTGTTGGTCAAGGCTGGCCCTCGGTTTGAGTGTTGGAGTGATCTGAGAGAGGACTATGCCCGGTGTATCCCGAGTGGATTGGCTTGGCTTGTCCAAACGTTTGACCACACGGTAACATTGTGGATCACAGACCAACGCCAGGACAGAAGGGACTCAGGGTCACCACCCAGTACTGTTCCTCTGACCTTTCCCCGGGCACATGAAGGGGGTTACAAAGAGTTTGGCCAGAGATAAGACACTGCCACAATATCTCTCCGATGCATCTCCACTGATCACTGCTGTCAGGAATGTCATTGCAGGTCACCAGCTGCTCTCTGGGATACAACCACCTCGGATTGGTGGACGAATTCGGGCGGATTTTCATGCAAGGGAACAACAGATACGGACAACTGGGAACTGGAGACAAGATCGACAGAGGAGAACCCACCCTGGTACAGCCTGACACTCCCTTCACACGTACACCGAACACAGTCTGACACTCCCTTCACACGTACACTGAACACAGTCTGACACACTCTTCACAAATACACCGGGTACAGCCTGACACTCCCTTCACACGTACACCGAACACAGTCTGACACACTCTTCGCAAATACACTGGGCACAGTCTGACACTCGCTTCCCAAACACACAGTGTACAGTCAGACACCCCCTTCACAAATATACCAGGCACAGCCAGACACTCCCTTCACACGTACACCGTATACAGTCTGACACACCCTTCACAAATACACTGGGCACGGTCTGACACTCGCTTCCCAAACACACCGTGTACAGTCTGACACTCCCTTCACACGTACACCGTATACAGTCTGACATACCCTTCACACATATACCGGGTACAAACTGACACCCCCTTCCCAAACACACTGGGTACAGTCTGACACTCGCTTCACAAATACACCGTGTACAGTCTGACACTGCCTTCACAAGTACACGGTGTATAGTCTGACACTGCCTTCACAAAGACACTGGGTACTGTCTGACACTCACTACCCAAACACTGGGTACAGTCGGGCACTCACTTCCCAAACACTGGGTACAGTCTGACACCCCCTTCACAAATACACCAGGTACAGTCTGACACACACTTCACAAATACACCAGGCACAATTGACACCCCCTTCACAAAGACACTGGGTACAGTCCAACACTCCCTCCACAAATACACCAGTACAGTCTGACACCCCCTGGATACAGTCTGACACACACTTCACGTATACACTGTATACAGTCTGACACACCCTTCACAAATACACTGGGCACAATTGACACCCCCTTCACAAATACACCGGTACAGTCTGACACTCCCTCCACAAATACACTGGGTACAGTCTGACACACCCTTCACAAATACTCTGGGCACAGTCTGACACTCGCTTCCCAAACACACTGGGTACAGTCTGACACGCCCTTCACAAATACACTGGGTACAGTCTGACACACCCTTCACACATACACCATGTACAGTCTGACACACCCTTCACACATACACCATATATGGTCTGACACACCCTTCACACATACACCATATACAGTCTGACACACCCTTCGCACATACACTGGGTCCAGTCTGACACACCCTTCACAAATACTCTGGGCACAGTCTGACACTCGCTTCCCAAACACACTGGGTACAGTCTGACACACCCTTCACACATACACCATATACAGTCTGACATACCCTTCGCACATACACCGGGTCCAGTCTGACACACCCTTCACAAATACTCTGGGCACAGTCTGACACTCGCTTCCCAAACACACTGGGTACAGTCTGACACGCCCTTCACAAATACACAGGGTACAGTCTGACACTGCCTTCACAAAGACACTGGGAACGGTCTGACACTCACTACCCAAACACTGGGTACAGTTAGACACCCCCTTCACAAATATACCAGGTACAGTCTGACACTCCCTTCACAAATACACCAGGCACAGCCAGGCACTCCCTTCACAAATACCCCGGGTACAGTCTGACACCCCCTTCACAAATATACCAGGTACAGTCTGAGACTCACTTCACACATACACCGTATACAGTCTGATACACCCTTCACACATACCTCAGGTACAGTCTCACTCGCCCTTCACACATACACCAGGTACAGTCAGACACTCCATTCACAAATACACTGGGTACAGTCTGACACTCACTTCACAAATGAGAGTAAACCGGTTGATGTGGTGTATATGGATTTCAGCAAGGTGTTCGATAAGGTTCCCCACTGTAGGCTTTTATACAAAATGCGGAGGAATGGGATTGTGGGAGACATAGCAGTTTGGATCAATAATTGGCTTGCTGAAAGAAAACAGAGGGTTGTAGTTGATGGAACATGATCATCTTGGTGTCCAGTTACTGGCGGCATACCGCAAGGGTCGGTGTTGGGTCCACTGCTGTTGGTCATTTTTATAAACGACCTGGATGAGGGCGTAGAAGGGTGGGTTAGTAAATTTGCAGACGACACTAAGGTCGGTGGAGTTGTGGATAGTGATAAAGGATGTAGTAGGTTACAGAGAGACATAGACAAGCTGCAGAGCTGGGCTGAGAGGTGGCAAATGGAGTTTAATGTGGACAAGTGTGAGGTGATACACTTTGGACAGAGTAATCGGAATGCAAAGTACTGGGCTAATGGTAAGATTCTTGGGAGTGCAGATGAGCAGAGAGATCTCAGTGTCCATGTACACAGATCCCTGAAAGTTGCCACCCAGGTTGGGACAGGGTTGTTAAGAAAGCATACAGTGTTTTGGCCTTTATTAACAGAGGGATTGAGTTCCGGACCAAGGAGGTTATGCTGCAGCTGTACAAAGCGGCCGCACTTGGAGTAATGTGTACAGTTCTGGTCACCGCATTATAAGAAGGATGTGGAAGCTTTGGAAAGGGTGCAGAGGAGATTTACTGGGATGTTGCCTGGTCCGGAGGGAAGGTCTTATGAGGAAAGGCTGAGGGCCTTGAGGCTGTTCTCGTTAGAAAGAAGAAGGTTGAGAGGTGACTTAATAAAGACATACAAGATAATCAGAGGGTTAGATAGGGTGGACAGGGAGAGCCTTTTTCCAAGTATGGGGACGGCAAACACGAGGGGACACAACTTTAAAGTGAGGGGAGATAGGTATAAGACAGATGTCAGAGGTAGTTTCTTTACTCTGAGAGTAGTAAGGGTATGGAATGCTTTGCCTGCATCGGTAGTAGATTCACCAAGTTTAAGTCCATTTAAGTCGTCATTGGACAAGCATATGGACGTACATGGAATAGTGCAGGTTAGATGGGCTTCAGATTGGTATGACAGGTCGGCACAACATCGAGGGCCGAAGGGCCTGTACTGCGCTGGAATGTTCGAATGTTCTAAATACACCGGGTACAGTCTGACACTCCCTTCACAAGTACCCCGGGTACAATCTAACACTGCCTTCACAAAAACACTGGGAACAGTCTGACACTCCATTACCACATACACCACTACAGTCTGACACACCCTTCACACATACACTGGGTACAGTCTGACGCACCCTTCACACATACACTGGGTACAGTCTGACACACCCTTCACAAATACACTGGGTACAGTCTGACGCACCCTTCACACATACACTGGGTACAGTCTGACACACCCTTCACAAATACACTGGGTACAGTCTGACGCACCCTTCACACATACACTGGGTACAGTCTGACACACCCTTCACAAATACACTGGGTACAGTCTGACGCACCCTTCACAAATACACTGGGTACAGTCTGACGCACCCTTCACACATACACTGGGTACAGTCTGACACTCCCTTCACAAATACACTGGGTACAGTCTGACACACCCTTCACACATACACTGGGTACAGTCTGACACACCCTTCACAAATACACTGGGTACAGTCTGACGCACCCTTCACACATACACTGGGTACAGTCTGACACACCCTTCACAAATACACTGGGTACAGTCTGACACACCCTTCACACATACACTGGGTACAGTCTGACACTCCCTTCACACATACACTGGGTACAGTCTGACACTCCCTTCACAAATACACTGGGTACAGTCTGACACTCCCTTCACACATACACTGGGTACAGTCTGACACTCCCTTCACACATACACTGGGTACAGTCTGACACTCCCTTCACAAATACACTGGGTACAGTCTGACACTCCCTTCACACATACACTGGGTACAGTCTGACACTCCCTTCACACATACACTGGGTACAGTCTGACACTCCCTTCACACATACACTGGGTACAGTCTGACACTGCTTCACAGGTACACCGGATGCAGTCTTGACCATTGCTTCCCAAACTCACTGGGTACAGTCTGACACTCTCTACACAAATACATCAGGTACAGTCTGACACTGCCTTCACAGGTACACTGGGTACAGTCTGACACTCGCTTCCCAAACACACTGGGTACAGTCTGACACTCCCTTCACAAATACACTGGGTACAGTCTGACACTCGCTTCCCAAATAGAGTAGAGGAAGCTTTACTCTTTACTCTGTATCTAACCCCGTGCTGTCCCTGTCCCTGGGAGTGTTTGATGGGGGACAGTGTAGAGGAAGCTTTACTCTGTATCTAACCCCGTGCTGTCCCTGTCCCTGGGAGTGTTTGATGGGGGGACAGTGTAGAGGAAGCTTTACTCTTTACTCTGTATCTAATCCCGTGCTGTCCCTGTCCTGGGAATGTTTGATGGGGGACAGTGTAGAGGAAGCTTTACTCTGTATCTAACCCCGTGTTGACCCTGTCCCTGGGAGTCTTTAATCGGGGGGACAGTGTAGAGGGAGCTTTACTCTGTATCTAACCCCGTGCTGTCCCTGTCCCTGGGAGTGTTTGAAGGACGGGACAGTGAAGAGGAAGCTTTACTCTGTATCTAACCCCGTGCTGTCCCTGTCCTGGGAGTGTTTGAAGGGGGAGACAGTGTAGAGGAAGGTTTACTCTGTATCTAACCCCGTGCTGTCCCTGTCAAGGGAGTGTTTGATGGGTGGGCCAGTGTAGAGGGAGCTTTACTCTGTATCTAACCCCGTGCTGTCCCTCTCCCTGGGAGTGTTTGATGGGGTGGACAGTGTAGAAGCAGCTTTACTCTGTATCTAACCCTGTGCTGTCCCTGTCCTGGGAGTGTGTGATGGGGGGACGGTGTAGAGGGAGCTTTACTCTGTATCTAACCCCATGCTGTCCCTGTCCCTGGGAGACACTGAGTTTGAACACTGTGGGGGGCTTAGCCCCGGGGCGTGTGCTGGGAGTGAGGGAGGTGGGGAACACTGTTGGGGGGGCTTAGCCCCGGGGCGTGTGCTGGGAGTGAGGGAGGTGGGGAACACTGTGGGGGGGCTTAGCCCTGGGGCATGTGCTGGGAGTGAGGGAGGTGGGGAACACTGTGGGGGGCTTAGCCCCGGGGCGTGTGCTGGGAGTGAGGGAGGTGGGGAACACTGTGGGGGGGCTTAGCCCCGGGGCGTGGGCTGGGAGTGAGGGAGGTGGGGAACACTGTGGGGGGCTTAGCCCCAGGGCGTGTGTGAGGGAGGTGGGGAACACTGTGGGGGGGCTTAGCCCCAGGGTGTGCGCTGGGAATGAGGGAGGTGGGGAACACTGTGGGGGAGCTTAGCCCCGGGGCATGTGTGAGGGAGGTGGGGAACACTGTGGGGGGGCTTAGCCCCAGGGTGTGCGCTGGGAATGAGGGAGGTGGGGAACACTGTGGGGGGGCTTAGCCCCGGGGCGTGTGTGAGGGAGGTGGGGGACACTGTGGGGGGGCTTAGCCCCAGGGTGTGCGCTGGGAGTGAGGGAGGTGGGGAACACTGTGGGGGGGCTTAGCCCCGGGGCGTGTGTGAGGGAGGTGGGGGACACTGTGGGGGGGCTTAGCCCCAGGGTGTGCGCTGGGAGTGAGGGAGGTGGGGAACACTGTGGGGGGGCTTAGCCCTGGGGCGTGTGTGAGGGAGGTGGGGGACACTGTGGGGGGGCTTAGCCCTGGGGTGTGTGCTGGGAGTGAGGGAGGTGGGGAACACTGTGGGGGGGGCTTAGCCCCGGGGCGTGTGCTGGGAGTGAGGGAGGTGGGGAACACTGTGGGGGGGCTTAGCCCTGGGGTGTGTGCTGGGAGTGAGGGAGGTGGGGGACACTGTGGGGGGCTTAGCCCCGGGGCGTGTGCTGTGAGTGAGGGAGGTGGGGAACACTGTGAGGGGCTTAGCCCCAGGGTGTGCGCTGGGAGTGAGGGAGGTGGGGAACACTGTGGGGGGGCTTAGCCCCGGGGCGTGTGTGAGGGAGGTGGGGGACACTGTGGGGGGGCTTAGCCCCAGGGTGTGCGCTGGGAGTGAGGTAGGTGGGGAACACTGTGGGGGGGCTTAGCCCTGGGGCGTGTGTGAGGGAGGTGGGGGACACTGTGGGGGGGCTTAGCCCTGGGGTGTGTGCTGGGAGTGAGGGAGGTGGGGAACACTGTGGGGGGGCTTAGCCCCGGGGCGTGTGCTGTGAGTGAGGGAGGTGGGGAACACTGTGGGGGGGCTTAGCCCCGGGGCGTGTGCTGGGAGTGAGGGAGGTGGGGAACACTGTGGGGGGCTTAGCCCCGGGGCGTGTGCTGGGTGTGAGGGAGGTGGGGGACACTGTGGGGGGGCTTAGCCCCGGGGCGTGTGCTGGGAGTGCGGGAGGTGGGGAACACTGTGCCCTGCAGCGTATTGACTGTTTCCAGTGCAGGGGCAGTGATGGTTCATGCTACCTCTGCGCTCGTCCTGGTCACAGCATCCACGCGGATAGACAGACGTGCGGGGAGCCCCTTCCCCACGCCCCCCCCCCCCGCAGTCTGTCTGGATTGACAGCTCCATGTCTGTGCCCTCCCCATGGTGGGTGCGTGAACCGTGGGTCGGGTGGGGCTCCGAGTGAGCCACAGGTTGGTCACCCTGGTAACGAACCTCTCCTTTCTCCCTCCCCTTCCCTGTACCCAAGGTGCCATACCTGAAAAGGCCTCTGGACATTTGGTGTGGCCTGAACCACTCTCTGGTGCTATCACAAGTCAGTGACTACAGTAAAGAGATTCACGGCTGTGGGTGTGGGGCGGGAGGACGTCTCCCAGGGTTCCCCAAGGGCAGTGCCTTCTTTGTCAAACTCTACGTTCAGGTGAGTCTTCCCCCCCACCCCCTCACGCGGTGACACTGACTCTCCCCCGCTCCCTTCTCACTCCACGGTGAACACCAGCTTCCTCACGGAACCCAAACTCACCTCGGGCGGCGCACACGGGACAGGGACATTACCCTGTGTGTACAATCCTACACCCAGCAGCTCAAACATAGTGGTCAGTCTGAGTGACCAGGGGGACCCCAATCACTGTCAGAGGGTCAGTGCTGAGGGAGTGGGCACTGCCGGAGGGTCAGTGCTGAGGGAGTGGGCACTGTCGGAGGGTCAGTGCTGAGGGAGTGGGCATTGTCGGAGGGTCAGTGCTGAGGGAGTGCCGCACTGTCAGAGGGTCAGTGCAGAGGGAGTGGGCATTGTCGGAGGGTCAGTGCTGAGGGAGTGCCACACTGTCGGAGGGTCAGTGCTGAGGGAGTGGGCACTGTCGGAGGGTCAGTGCTGAGGGAGTGGGCGCTGTCGGAGGGTCAGTGCTGAGGGAGTGGGCGCTGTCGGAGGGTCAGTGCTGAGGGAGTGGGCGCTGTCGGAGGGTCAGTGCTGAGGGAGTGGGCGCTGTCGGAGGGTCAGTGCTGAGGGAGTGGGCGCTGTCGGAGGGTCAGTGCTGAGGGAGTGGGCGCTGTCGGAGGGTCAGTGCTGAGGGAGTGGGCGCTGTCGGAGGGTCAGTGCTGAGGGAGTGGGCGCTGTCGGAGGGTCAGTGCTGAGGGAGTGGGCGCTGTCGGAGGGTCAGTGCTGAGGGAGTGGGCGCTGTCGGAGGGTCAGTGCTGAGGGAGTGGGCGCTGTCGGAGGGTCAGTGCTGAGGGAGTGGGCGCTGTCGGAGGGTCAGTGCTGAGGGAGTGGGCACTGTCGGAGGATCAGTGCTGGGGGAGTGGGCACTGTCGGAGGGTCAGTGCTGAGGGAGTGGGCACTGTCGGAGGGTCAGTGCTGAGGGAGTGGGCATTGTCAGAGGGTCAGTGCTGAGGGAGAGGGCACTGTCGGAGTGAGTACTGTGTAACAATTGTTTTGATGAGTGTCGGGAGTTGGAAGCTTGGTGAGTAAGTGCTGGAGGTTTATGAAAACATAAAGATGGATAAATGTCCAGGACCTGATACGAGGGGGCATAGCTTTAAATTAAGGGGTGGTAGGTATAGGACAGATGTTAGGGGTAGATTCTTTACTCAGCGAGTCGTAAGCTCATGGAATGCCCTGCCAGTAGCAGTGGTGGACTCTCCCTCTTTATGGGCATTTAAACGGGCATTGGATAGGCATATGGAGGATAGTGGGCTAGTGTAGGTTAGGTGGGCTTGGATCGGCGCAACATCGAGGGCCAAAGGGCCTGTACTGCGCTGTATTCTTCTATGTTCTATGTTCTATGTGTATCCCAGGACATGGGGGGGAAGGTCAGGAGGAAAATGCAGGGTCCCTCATACACACATTTGTATCATCCCTCACCAGGGGTGAGATGATGGGGAACTGGTGGGTGGCTAATGCTGTGCCTTTATTTAAGGGAGACAGTGGGAGCGTCGTGGAAATGATAGGCCCGAGAGCCTGACATTGGTGATGGGTACGGTGTTGGAGGGCATTCTGTGGGAGAGGGGCCTTCCATGGGGGAGTGTATACGGACAGTCCGCCTGGATTTGTGTGTTGGAAATCACGTCTCATAAAGTGGACTGACTGTGTTCAGGATGGAACCAGAAGGGTTGGTGAGGGCAGAGTGATACACGTTCTCTGTATGGCTTTGACAAGGTTCCCCAAGTTAGACTGGTTCAGAAAGTTCGATCACACAGGATCCAGGGAGAGCTCGCCAGTTGGATACCTCATTGGGTTAACAGCTGGAGACAGAGGGTGGTGGTGGAGGAGGGTTCTGTTTCAGACTGGAGGCCTGTGACCAGTGGACTGCCACAAGGATCGGTGCTGGGTCCTCTGCTGTTTGTCCTTGATATAAACAGTTTGGATGAGAATATGGGATGGTCAGTAAGTTTGTGGATGTCACCAGGATTGGTGGCGTAATGGACAGTGAAGACAGATATCGAAGATTATATAGGGATCGTGATCAGATGGGCCAATAGACCGAGGAGTGGCAGATGGAGTTTAATTTGGATAAATGCGAGGTGCTGCATTTTGGGAAAACACACAGGGGCAGGAGTTTTACAGTTAACGGTTGGGCCCTGGGGAGAGTTGTCGAGCAGAGAGACCTGGGGGTTCAGGTACATATTCACTGAAAGTTAATCACAGGTAAACGGTGGGGGGGTTAAAGTGTGAATAAAGGAGTTAGAACGTAAAACATAGAACAATCCAGCACAGGAACAGGCCCTTCATCCCATAGTGTTATGCTCAACATGGTGCCAAATTAAACTAATCCCTTCTGCCTGCCCCTGGTCCCTATCCTGATTCCTGATGAAGGGCTTTTGCCCGAAACGTTGATGTTCCTGCTCCTTGGATGCTGCCTGACCTGCTGTGCTTTTCCAGCACCACTCTGATCTAGACTCTAATCTCCAGCATCTGCAGTGCCCATTCCCACCTTGGCCCATATCCCCTGCATTCCTTGCATGTTCCTGTGTTTATCCACAAGCCCCCAAAACACCCCTCACGTATCTACTTGGGGATGTCATGTTGTACAGGAAGTTGGTGCAGCCTGTCTCCAATTCTGGTCACCCTGTTATAGGAAGGTATTATTAATTTGGAGAGGGTTCAGAAAAGATTTACAAGGATGTTGCCAGGGTTGGAGGGTTTGAGCTACAGGGAGAGGCTGAACAGGCTGGGGCTGTTTTCCCTGGAGCGTCGGAGGCTGAGGGGTGACCTTACAGATATTTATAAAATCACGAAGTTTGTGAAGGTTTGTAGCTCAGGTTGAGGTTGAGGGTGTAGGTTTGCTCGCTGAGCTGTCGGTTTGATATCCAGACGTTTCATTACCTGGTTCGGTAACGCCATCAGTGGTGACCTCCAGGTGAAGTGAAGCTGTTGTCTCCTGCTTTCTATTCATATGTTTGTCTGACATGCAAAGACATGCCAGAGAATTCCTCGAGGCCTGGCACTCCAACCACAACGCCATAAACAAACACATAGATCTAGATACCATCGATCAACCCCCCCGAAAATGAACAGGAAATGACATCACCACAAACCCCAGGAACCCCATAAATAGAACGTTGGAGACAACATCCTAAAATCACGAAGGGCAATAGTAAATAGACAAAGTCTTTTCCCGGGGGTGGGGGGAGTCCAGAACTAGAGGTTTAGGGTGAGAGGGGAAAGACATAAAAGAGACCTAAGGGGCAACATTTTCACCCAGAGTGTGGTGCATGTATGGAATGAGCTGTCAGAGGGTGTGGTGGAGGCTGGTACAATTACAACATTTAAGAGGCATCTGGATGGGAATATGAATAGGAAGGGTTTGGAAGGATTTCAAACATAGAGCATAGCACAGCACAGCACAGTCCAGGCCCATCGGCCCTCGATGTTGTGCTGACCTTTGATCCTACTCTAAGATCAGACTAACCTCCATCCCCTTCATTGTACTATCTTCCATGGGCCTATCCAAGAGTCACTCAAATGGCCCTAATGTCTCTGACTCTACTCCCACCGCTGGGCAGTGCACTCCACATCCCCCCCCCCCCCCACTCTCTGTGTAAAGAACCTCCCTCCGACATCTCCCCTAAACCTTCCTCCAATCACCTTCAAACAATGTCCCCTTGTGATAGCCATTCCCACCCTGGGGAAAAGTCCCTGGCTATCCACTCGATCGATGCCTCTCATTATCCTGTAAACCTCTACCAAGTCACCGCTCATCATTATTCACTCCAATGAGAAACCCCCTAGCTCCCTCAACCATTCTCCATAAGACACACCCTCCAATCCAGGCAGAATCCTGGGAAATCTCCTCTGCACCCTCTCTAAAGCTTCCACATCCTTCCTATAATGAGGTGACCATAACTGAACACAATATTCCCAGTGTGGTCTCACCAGGGCTCTATAGAGCTGTAGCATAACCTCACGGCTCTTAAACCCAATCCCCCGTTAATGAAACCTTCTTAACAACCCTATCAACCTGGGGTGCAACTTTGAGGGATCTATGGTCATGGGTCCCAAGATCCCTCTGTTCCTCCACACTGCCAAGAATCCTGGCCTTTAACCCTGTAATCTGCATTCAAATCCCACCTTCCAAAGAGAATCACTTCTCACTTTCCCAGGTTGAACTCCATCTGCCACTTCTCAGCCCAGCTCTGCATCCTGTCAATGTACAACAGCCCTCCACACGATCCACAACTCCACCAACCTTCGTGTCATCATCAAACTTACTAACCCACCCTTCCACTTCCTCATCCAAGTCTTTATAAAGATCACAAAGAGCAGAGATCCCAGAACCAATCCCTGCGGAACACGACTGGTCACTGAGCTCCAGACTGAATACTTTCCATCTCCCACCACCCTGTGTCTTCTCTGGGTCAGTCAGTTCTGTATCCAGACAGACAGGTTTCCCTGGATCCCAGGCCTCCTTACTTTCGGAATGAGCCTACCATGGGGACCCTTATCACACACTTTGCTAAAATCCATGTACCCCACCCCAATGCTCTCCCTTCATCAATGTGTTCTGTCACATCCTCAAAGAACTCCATAAGGTTTGTGAGCCATGACCTGCCCCTCACAAAGCCGTGCTGGCTATCTCTAATCAAACTACGGTTTCCCAAATAATCATAAATCCTCTCTCACAGAATCCTCTCCGGTTCTTTACCCACTTCAGATATAAGACCGACTGGTCTGTAATTCCCAGGTTTATCCCTATTCCTTTTCTTGAACAAGGGAATAACATTTTCCACCCTCCAATCATCTGGCACTACCCCAGTGGACAGTGAGGACACAAAGATCATCACCAAAGACGCCGCAATCTCTTCCCTCACTTTCTGTAGAAACCTCTGGTATATCCCCTCTGGCCCAGGGGATTTATTGATCCCTTATGATTTTCAAAATTTTCAGCACATTCTCCTTTCTAACACCAACCTGTTTGAACACATCAGTCTGTTTCACCCCTGTCCTCAGACATGTCAAGGTCCCTCTCAGTAGTGAATACTGAGGCAAAGTATTCATTAAGGACCTCCCCTACATCCTCCGACTCAGGGGCAAGTTCCCTCCACTATCCCTGATCGGCCCGACCCTCACTCTGGCCATCCTCTTGTTCCTCCCGAGTATAGAACACCTTGGGAGGTTTGCTCAATCCTACCCACCAAGGTTTTCTCATGCCCCCTCCTGGCTCTCCTCAGTCCATCCTTCAGTTCCTTCCTGGTTACCTTCTAACCCTCTAGAGCCCTGTCTGATCCTTGCCTTTAGTAAGGGCCAAACGCAGGCAAGTGGGACCACTTCAGTTTAGAAAAGTTGGTCAGAGTGGGGCCGAACGGCCTGATTCGACACAGTAGGGATTCTATGATGGGCTGAAGGGTCTGTTTCAGTGTTGTATATAAGTAGATGTTGATATTGTCTCCATGGCCTCTAGGTTCCACACTGTACCAAAGTGCTGTGCTCCACTCGGGAGTGTTTGTATATGTTGGCGTGCTATGATATCAGTGATGTGTTGGTGTTCCGGGAGCTTCCCCTGTACCAAAGGCCGTTCACAGGGTCTCGATTCGGAGATGGAGACCAGTCAGAGGTGTACCCATTACCTGAAGCAGCTGGAGAGCTGCTGTAACCTGGACGAGCAGATTGACAAAATGAAGGAGATTATTAACCAGATGGGTCTGTGTGGATACCAGAAAGACTTCCTCCAAGACGCCCTGAGCACCTTACAGCGTTCGACCGGTGTGTCTGTGGCTGTGACAACTCAGGACAGCAGCACACTGTGACCGCTCCCTGTCACCCCCCAAACTCCGTCTCCCCCACACTCCCCAGTACCTCTACCCACATTCCCCTCATCGCTTCCCCTCACCACTCCCCATCTCCCCCACCCACACCCCCACACACTCCCCTCACCACTCCCCATCTCCCCACCCACACCCCCACACTCCCCTCACCGCTGCCCGTCACCCACACCTCCCCTCACAGCTCCGCCTCACCCCCACACTCCCCTCACCACTCCCCATCTCCCCCACCCATACCCTGACACTCCCCTCACTGCTCCCGTCACCCCCAGACACTCCCCTCACCACTCCCCATCCTCCCCACACTCCCCTCACCGCTCCCCCGTCACCCACAGTCCCACACTCCCCCCACAGCTCCCCGTCTCCCCCACCCATACCCCCACACTCCCTCACAGCTCCCCGTCACCACACCCCCCACACTCCCTTCACTGCTCCCCGTCACCCCCACACTCCCCTCACAGCTCCCCGTCACCCCTCACCCACACCCCCCAACACTCCCCTTACCGCTCCCCATCACCCACACCCCCACACTCCCCTCACAGCTCCCCGTCACCCTCACCCACACCCCCACACTCCCGTCACTGCTCCCGTCACCCCCACACACTCCCCATCTCCCCACACTCCCCTCACCGCTCCCCGTCACCCACAGTCCCACACTCCCTCACAGCTCCCCCGTCACCCACACCCCCACACTCCCTTCACTGCTCCCCGTCACCCCCACACTCCCCTCACAGCTTCCCGTCACCCTCACCCACACCCCTACACTCCCCTTACCGCTCCCCATCACCCACACCCCCACACTCCCCTCACAGCTCCCCGTCACCCTCACCCACACCCCCACACTCCCGTCACTGCTCCCGTCACCCCCCACACTCCCCTCACCGCACCCCGTCTCCCCCCCCCCACACTCCCTCAACCTCTCCCCCACCCACACCGCCACACTCCCCTCAGCCTCTCCCCCACCCACACCCCCACACTCACCTCATGGCTCCCCTGTCACCCCACCCACACTCCCCTCACCGCTCCCCTGTCACCCACACTCCCCTCACTGCTCCCTGTCACCCCCAACCACACCCCACACTCCCCTCACCGATCCCCATCTCCCCACCCACATTCCCACACTCCCCTCACGTCTCCCCCGTCTCTCCCACCCACACCCCCACACTCCCCTCACCGCTCCCCATCTCACCACATCCACCCCTTCCCTCACCCCTCAATCCTCACCCCCCCGACCCACACCCCTCACCCGCTCACTTCCCTCCCCCCTCCCCCACTCTCCCTCACCACGCCCACAATTCCCTCACCTCCCCCCCCCCACCCAACACAGTCCACTCATTCCGTCAATTCTCCCCCCTCACAAGAAAAGCCGGGGTGTTTTAGAACATCGCCCCCCCCCCAGTAATGTATGAAAATTTACTACGTTTAAACCCTTCAGCCAAAGCCCCAAGAAATGCCAACTTAAATTTGTGTTTCTATGGCAATAAATTGCATTAAATAAAGCAAACAAGACCTCAGTGGGTTTGTAACTACCCCCATGTGCCTGTGTTGTAGCTGTCGGTGAAATGACGGGGTTCCTCCAGGCTGGGGTATTTATTGCCCCTCTCATACTGGCCAGTGATCACGGATTTCAGCTCTCCACCCCCCTCCCCCCCACCCTCACCACACCCCACAGCCCAGAAATCTCTCCGGGGTGGGTCTGACAACCACACCGAGATATCATTTGCTTCACCAATCTTTCTCTCCCTCCCCCATGCTACCCCGTTCCCCCATTCCTGTCCCTCTCCCCCCACCCCTTTCTCCCATTCCTGTCCCTCTCCCCCACCCCGTTCCCCCATTCCTGTCCCTCTCCTCCACCCCGTTCCCCCATTCTGTCCCTCTCCCCCCACCCCGTTCCCCCATTCCTGTCCCTCTCCCCCCCACCCCGTTCCCCCATTCCTGTCCTCTCCCCCCACCCCATTCCCCCATTCCTGTCCCTCTCCCCCCACCCCGTTCCCCCATTTCTATCACTCTCCCAGCCTGTTCAGCCTCTCCCTGTAGCTCAGATCCTCCAACCCTGGCAACATCCTTGTAAATCTTTTCTGAACCCTTTCAAGTTTCACAACATCTTTCCGATAGGAAGGAGACCAGAATTGCACGTAATATTCCAACAGTGGCCTAACCAATGTCCTGTACAGCCGCAACATGACCTCCCAACTCCTGTACTCAATACTCTAACCAATAAAGGAAAGCATACAAACACCTTCTTCACTCTCCTATCTACCTGTGACTCCACTTCAAGGAGCTATGAACCTGCACT
>NC_092759.1:9592808-9643605 GCF_047496795.1 Chiloscyllium punctatum
ACTATCCCCTCTCTCTGCACTCTCACCCCTCCCTAAACATAGTCCCAGAACTCTGTACACACACCCTTTCAATCTCTCTCCCCACGTCTCCCTCTCTCTGTCTCTCCAACCTCCCCCATCTCTATCCATATGTTTCCCTCCCCCATCTCCAAACACCCCCTCCTCTCTCTCTCTCCCCAATTCTCTCTCTATCGCTCTCTTTACCTCAGTCTCTGTCCAGTTCTCTGTCTCTATGTCTCTACTCTCTCTCTCTCTCTCTCTCTCTCTCTCTCTCTCTCCCCCCCGGTCCATCTCCAAATTCGCGGTCTCACTCTCCCTCCATCTCTCCACTTTGACCTGCTCCCTCTCTCCATCTGTCACCCACGCACTCACTCCATCCATATCCCGACTATCACTCACAAACTCCTCGCTCACTGTTACAATTCCTCCATGTCCAAATCCTCTGACTCCATCACTCATCATGAATCTCTTGGTCACTATCCCCCTCTCCCTGACCTGCCCCTCCATGGACATGTCGGGCTCATGACTTGACCTGGGACAATGCAACACAACGCGGCACATCAGCTACATCTCAACATGGATCACGCACCTGCTCCCTGTGGACACGGACCCAGGGGCACACTCCCCCACAACTCCAGGGAGGACACACTGTCCCTCAGCACTGACCCTCCGACAGTGCCCACTCCCTCAGCGCTGACCCTGCGACAGTGCCCACTCTCTCAGCACCGACCCTCCGACAGTGCCCACTCCCTCAGCACTGACCTCCGACAGTGCCACTCCCTTCAGCACTGACCTCGACAGTGCCCACTCCCTCCAGCCACTGACCCTCTGACAGTGCCCACTCCCTCAGCACTGACCTTCCGACAGTGCCCACTCCCTCAGCACTGACCCTCAACAGTGCCCACTACCTCAGCACTGACCCTCTGACAGTGCCCACTCCCTCAGCACTGACCCGCCGGCAGTGCGGCACTCCCTCAGCACTGACCCTCCGACAGTGCGGCACTCCCTCAGCACTGACCCTCCGACAGTGCCCACTCCCTCAGCACTGACCCGCCGGCAGTGCGGCACTCCCTCAGCACTGACCCTCCGACAGTGCGGCACTCCCTCAGCACTGACCCTCCGACAGTGCCACTACCTCAGCACTGACCCTCTGACAGTGCCCACTCCCTCAGCACTGACCCGCCGGCAGTGCGGCACTCCCTCAGGCACTGACCCTCCGACAGTGCCCACTGCCTCAGCACTGACCCTCTGACAGTGCCCACTCCCTCAGCACTGACCCGCCGGCAGTGCGGCACTCCCTCAGCACTGACCCTCCGACAGTGCCCACTGCCTCAGCACTGACCCTCTGACAGTGCCCACTCCCTCAGCGCTGACCCTCCGACAGTGCCCACTCCCTCAGCGCTGACCCTGCGACAGTGCCCACTCCCTCAGCACTGACCTCCGACAGTGCCCACACCCTCAGCACTGACCCTCTGACAGTGCCCACTCCTCAGCGCTGACCCTGCGACAGTGCCCACTCCCTCAGCACTGACCCTCTGAGAGTGCCCACTCTCTCAGCACCGACCCCTCCGACAGTGCCCACACCCTCAGCACTGACCCTCTGACAGTGCCCACTCCCTCAGCGCTGACCCTGCGACAGTGCCCACTCCCTCAGCACTGACCCTCCGACAGTGCCCACTCCCTCAGCGCTGACCCTGCGACAGTGCCCACTCCCTCAGCACTGACCCTCCGACAGTGCCACACCCTCAGCACTGACCCTCTGAGAGTGCCCACTCTCTCAGCACCGACCCTCCGACAGTGCCCACTCCCTCAGCACTGACCCTCCGACAGTGCCCACTCCCTCAGCACTGACCCTCCGACAGTGCCCACTCCCTCAGCACTGACCCTCCGACAGTGCCCACTCCCTCAGCACTGACCCTCCGACAGTGCGCACTCCCTCAGCACTGACCCTCCGACAGTGCAGCACTCCCTCAGCACTGACCCTCCGACAGTGCGGCGCTCCCTCAGCACTGACCCTCCGACAGTGCCCACTCCCTCAGCACTGACCCTCCGACAGTGCCCACTCCCTGAGCACTGACCCTCCGACAGTTGCCCACTCCCTCAGCACTGACCCTCCGACAGTGCCCACTCCCTCAGCACTGACCCTCCGACAGTGCCCACTCCCTCAGCACTGACCCTCTGACAGTGCCAACACCCTCAGCACTGACCTTCCGACAATGCCCACTCCCTCAGCACTGACCCTCCGATTGTGCTCACTCCCTCAGCACTGACCCTCCGACAGTGCCCACTCCCTCAGCACTGACCCGCCGGCAGTGCGGCACTCCCTCAGCACTGACCCTCCGACAGTGCGGCACTCCCTCAGCACTGACCCTCCGACAGTGCCCACTGCCTCAGCACTGACCCTCCGACAGTGCCCACTCCTCAGCACTGACCCTCCGACAGTGCCCACTCCCTCAGCACTGACCCTCTGAGGAGTGCCCACTCTCTCAGCACTGACCCTCCGAAAGTGCCCACTCCCTGAGCACTGACCCTCTGACAGTGCCCACTCCCTCAGCACTGACCCTCCGACAGTGCCCACACCCTCAGCACTGACCCTCTGAGAGTGCCCACTCTCTCAGCACCGACCCTCCGACAGTGCCCACACCCTCAGCACCGACCCTCCGACAGTGCCCACACCCTCAGCACTGACCCTCTGAATTGAAAGGGTGTTGAGAGTGTGATGGGAGCAGAGGGGAACGTGTCAGGTTTCGGAATGTTTGTGCTGTGCTGTATTTAGCTGTGAGATAGGTTCTCACAGGGAAACGTGCAGCGAGAGCTGCAGCTGGGAAACGCTGACAGGATCGTGTCTCTTGCAGTGTCGGGGAAATCCTATTACGAGTGGCGAGGGCTGCATATGGATTCCCCTGTAGCTGTGCTGCTGTCCTATCCTCTCACCATCTACCACATCATCACTGTCCTAGTCCCACAGCACTGTGAGTCTGCACAGAATGTTCCAGAACAGATCACAAACTGCACTGCTCCCTAAGGGGCGCCAACTGTACACCACACCAGCAGACAATGGGATAACACTGGGGTACAGTACTGGTGGGGACAGGTCTGTCAGTGTATAACACTGGGGTACAGTACTGGTGGATACAGGTCTGTCAGTGTATAACACTGGGGTACAGTACTGGTGGGGACAGGTCTGTCCCTGTATAACACTGGGGTAAAGTACTGGTGGGGACAGGTCTGTCCCTGTATAACACTGTGGTACAGTACTGGTGTGGACAGGTCTGTCACTGTATAACACTGGGGTACAGTACTGGTGGGGACAGGTCTGTCCCTGTATAACACTGGGGTACAGTACTGGTGGGGACAGGTCTGTGACTGTATAACACTGGGGTACAGTACTGGTGGATACAGGTCTGTGACTGTATAATACTGGGGTACAGTACTGGTGGGGACAGGTCTGTCCCTGTATAACACTGGGGTACAGTACTGGTGGGGACAGGTCTGTCACTGTATAACACTGGGGTACAGTACTGGTGGGGACAGGCCTGTCAGTGTATAACACTGGGGTACAGTACTGGTGGGGACAGGTCTGTCCCTGTATAACACTGGGGTACAGTACTGGTGGGGACAGGTCTGTCAGTGTATAACACTGGGGTACAGTACTGGTGGATACAGGTCTGTGACTGTATACCACTGGGGTACAGTACTGGTGGGGACAGGTCTGTCCCTGTATAACACTGGGGTACAGTACTGGTGGGGACAGGTCTGTCAGTGTATAACACTGGGGTACAGTACTGGTGGATACAGGTCTGTGACTGTATAACACTGGGGTACAGTACTGGTGGGGACAGGTCTGTCCCTGTATAACACTGGGGTACAGTACTGGGTGGGGACAGTCTGTCCCTGTATAACACTGGGGTACAGTACTGGTGGGGACAGGTCTGTCAGTGTATAACACTGGGGTACAGTACTGGTGGGGACAGGTCTGTCCTGTATAACACTGGGATACAGTACTGGTGGGGACAGGTCTGTCACTGTATAACACTGGGGTACAGTACCGGTGGGGACAGGTCTGTCACTGTATAACACTGGGGTACAGTACCGGTGGGGACAGGTCTGTCACTGTATAACACTGGGGAACAGTACTGGTGGGGACAGGTCTGTCACTGTATAACACTGGGGTACAGTACTGGTGGGGACAGGTCTGTCACTGTATAACACTGTGGTACAGTACTGGTGGGGACAGGTCTGTCCCTGTATAACACTGGGGTACAGTACTGGTGGGGACTGGTCCTGTCACTGTATAACACTGTGGGTACAGTACTGGTGGGGACAGGTCTGTCAGTGTATAACACTGGGGTACAGTACTGGTGGGGACAGGTCTGTCTCTGTATAACACTGGGGTACAGTACTGGTGGGGACAGGTCTATCCCTGTATAACACTGGGATACAGTACTGGTGGGGACAGGTCTGTCTCAGTGTATAACATTGGGGTACAGTACTGGTGGGGACAGGTCTGTCAGTGTATAACACTGGGGTACAGTACTGGTGGGGACAGGTCTGTCCCTGTATAACACTGGGTACAGTACTGGTGGGGACAGGTCTGTCAGTGTATAACACTGGGGTACAGTACTGGTGGGGACAGGTCTGTCAGTGTATAACACTGTGGTACAGTACTGGTGGGGACAGGTCTGTCAGTATATAACACTGGGGTGCAGTACTGGTGGGGACAGGTCTGTCAGTGTATAACACTGGGGTACAGTACTGGTGGGGACAGGTCTGTCACTGTATAACACTGGGGTACAGTACTGTGGGGACAGGTCTGTCAGTGTATAACACTGGGGTACAGTACTGGTGGGGGACAGGTCTGTCAGTGTATAACACTGGGGTACAGTACTGGTGGGGACAGGTCTGTCCCTGTATAACACTGGGGTACAGTACTGGTGGGGACAGGTCTGTCCAGTGTATAACAGTGGGGTACAGTACTGGTGGGGACAGGTCTGTCCCTGTATAACACTGGGGTACAGTACTGGGTGGGACAGGTCTGTCAGTGTATAACACTGGGTACAGTACTGGTGGGGACAGGTCTGTCACTGTATAACACTGTGGTACAGTACTGGGGGGGAACAGGTCTGTCACTGTATAACACTGGGGTACAGTACTGGTGGGGACAGGTCTGTCCCTGTATAACACTGGTGGTACAGTACTGGGTGGGACAGGTCTGTCAGTGTATAACACTGGGGTACAGTACTGGTGTGGACAGGTCTGTCAGTGTATAACACTGGGGTACAGTACTGGTGGGGACAGGGCTGTCCCTGTATAACACTGGGGTACAGTACTGGTGGGGACAGGTCTGTCTCTGTATAACACTGGGGTACAGTACTGGTGGGGACAGGTCTGTCCCCTGTATAACACTGGGGTACAGTACTGGTGGGGACCAGGCCTGTCAGTGTATAACACTGGGGTACAGTACTGGTGGGGGACAGGTCTGTCAGTGTATAACACTGGGGTACAGTACTGGTGGGGACACGTCTGTCCCTATATAACACAGGGGTACAGTAGTGGTGGGGACAGGTCTGTCAGTGTATAACACTGGGGTACAGTACTGGTGGGGACAGGTCTGTCCCTGTATAACACTGGGGTACAGTACTGGTGGGGACAGGTCTGTCAGTGTATAACACTGGGGTACAGTACTGGTGGGGACAGGTCTGTCAGTGTATAACACGGGGGTACAGTACTGGTGGGAGGACAGGTCTGTCACTGTATAACACTGGGGTACAGTACTGGTGGGGGACAGGTCTGTCACTGTATAACACTGGGGTACAGTACTGGTGGGGACAGGTCTGTCACTGTATAACATTGGGGTACAGTACTGGGTGGGGGACAGGTCTGTCAGTGTAGGACACTGGGGTACAGTACTGGGTGGGGACAGGTCTGTCCCTGTATAAACACTGGGGTACAGTACTGGTGGGACAGGTCTGTCAGTGTATAACACTGGGGTACAGTACTGGTGGGGACAGGTCTGTCCCTGTATAACACTGGGGTACAGTACTGGTGGGGACAGGTCTGTCAGTGTATAACACTGGGGTACAGTACTGGTGGGGACAGGTCTGTCCCTGTATAACACTGGGGTACAGTACTGGTGGGGACAGGTCTGTCAGTGTATAACACTGGGTACAGTACTGGTGGGACAGGTCTGTCACTATATAACACTGGGGTACAGTACTGGTGGGGACAGGTCTGTCACTGTATAACCACTGGGGTACAGTACTGGTGGGGACAGGTCTGTCACTGTATAACACTGGGGTACAGTACTGGTGGGGACAGGTCTGTCAGTGTATAACACTCGGGTACAGTACTGGTGGGGACAGGTCTGTCCTGTATAACACTGGGGTATAGTACTGGTGGGGACAGGTCTGTCAGTGTATAACAGTGGGGTACAGTACTGGTGGGGACAGGTCTGTCACTGTATAACACTGGGGTACAGTACTGGTGGGGACAGGTCTGTCAGTGTATAACAGTGGGGTACAGTACTGGTGGGGACAGGTCTGTCAGTGTATAACACTGGGGCTACAGTAGTGTGTGGGGACAGGTCTGTCAGTGTATAACACTGGGGTACAGTACTGGTGGGGACAGGTCTGTCACTGTATAACACTGTGGTACAGTACTGGTGGGGACAGGTCTGTCACTGTATAACACTGGGTACAGTACTGGTGGGGACAGGTCTGTCACTGTATAACACTGTGGTACAGTACTGGTGGGGACAGGTCTGTCACTGTATAACACTGGGCTACAGTACTGGTGGGGACAGGTCTGTCACTGTATAACACTGTGGTACAGTACTGGTGGGGACAGGTCTGTCACTGTATAACTCTGGGGTACAGTACTGGTGGGGACAGGTCTGTCTCTGTATAACACTGGGGTACAGTACTGGGTGGGGACAGGTCTGTCAGTGTATAACACTGGGGTACAGTACTGGTGGGGACAGGTCTGTCACTGTATAACCCTGGGGTACAGTACTGGTGGGGACAGGTCTGTCACTGTATAACACTGGGGTACGGTACTGGTGGGGACAGGTCTGTCCCTGTATCACACTGGGGTACAGTAGTGGTGGGGACAGGTCTGTCAGTGTATAACACTGGGATACAGTACTGGAGGGGACAGGTCTGTCCCTGTATAACACTGGGGTACAGTACTGGTGGGGACAGGTCTGTCAGTGTATAACACTGGGATACAGTACTGGAGGGGACAGGTCTGTCCCTGTATAACACTGGGGTACGGTACTGGTGGGGGACAGGTCTGTCACTGTATAACACTGGGGTACAGTACTGGTGGGGACAGGTCTGTCAGTGTATAACACTGGGGTACAGTACTGGTGGGGACAGGTCTGTCACTGTATAACACTGGGGTACAGTACTGGTGGGGACAGGTCTGTCACTGTATAACACTGGGGTACAGTACTGGAGGGGACAGGTCTGTCCCTGTTTAACACTGTGGTACAGTACTGCTGGGGACAGGTCTGTCACTGTATAACACTGTGGTACAGTACTGGTGGGGACAGGTCTGTCCCTGTATAACACTGTGGTACAGTACTGCTGGGGACAGGTCTGTCACTGTATAACACTGGGGTACAGTACTGGTGGGGACAGGTCTGTCCCTGTATAACACTGGGGTACAGTACTGGTGGGGACAGGTCTCTCACTGTATAACACTGGGGTACAGTACTGGTGGGGACAGGTCTGTCACTGTATAACACTGGGGTACAGTACTGGTGGGGACAGGTCTGTCACTGTATAACACTGGGGTACAGTACTGGAGGGGACAGGTCTGTCAGTGTATAACACTGGGGTACAGTAGTGGTGGGGACAGGTCTGTCAGTGTATAACACTGGGGTACAGTACTGGTGGGGACAGGTCTGTCACTGTATAACACTGGGGTACAGTAGTGGTGTGGACAGGTCTGTCACTGTATAACATTGGGGTACAGTACTGGGTGGGGACAGGTCTGTCAGTGTATAACAGTGGGGTACAGTACTGATGGGGACAGGTCTGTCGCTGTATAACACTGGGGTACAGTACTGGTGGGGACAGGTCTGTCCCTGATATAACACTGGGGTACAGTACTGGTGGGGACAGGTCTGTCACTGTATAACACTGGGGTACAGTACTGGTGGGGACAGGCCTGTCAGTGTGTAACACTGGGGTACAGTACTGGTGGGGATAGGTCTGTCACTGTATAACACTGGGGTACAGTACTGGTGGGGACAGGTCTGTCAGTGTATAAAACTGGGGTACAGTACTGGTGGGGGACAGGTCTGTCAGTGTATAACACGGGGGTACAGTACTGGGTGGGGACAGGTCTGTCAGTGTATAACACTGGGGTACAGTACTGGTGGGTACAGGCCTGTCAGTGTATAACACTGGGGTACAGTACTGGTGGGGGACAGGTCTGTCAGTGTATAACACTGGGGTACAGTATTGGTGAGGACAGGTCTGTCAGTGTATAACACTGGGGTACAGTACTGGTGGGGACAGGTCTGTCCCTGTATAACACTGGGGTACAGTACTGGTGGGGACAGGTCTGTCACTGTATAACACTGGGGTACAGTACTGGTGGGGACAGGTCTGTCAGTGTATAACACTGGGGTACAGTACTGGGTGGGACAGGTCTGTCAGTGTATAACACTGGGGTACAGTACTGGTGGGGACAGGTCTGTCATTGTATAACACTGGGGTACAGTACTGGGTGGGACAGGTCTGTCAGTGTATAACACTGGGGTACAGTACTGGTGGGGACAGGTCTGTCACTGTATAACACTGGGGTACAGTACTGGTGGGGACAGGTCTGTCACTGTATAACACTGGGGTACAGTACTGGTGGGGACAGGTCTGTCACTGTATAACAGTGGGGTACAGTACTGGTGGGGACAGGTCTGTCCCTGTATAACACTGGGGTACAGTACTGGTGGGGACAGGTCTGTCACTGTATAACACTGGGGTACAGTACTGGTGAGGACAGGTCTGTCAGTGTATAACACTGGGGTACAGTACTGGTGGGGACAGGTCTGTCCCTGTATAACACTGGGGTACAGTACTGGTGGGGACAGGTCTGTCCCTGTATAACACTGGGGTACAGTCATGGTGGGGACAGGTCTGTCACTGTATAACACTGGGGTACAGTATTGGTGGGGACAGGTCTGTCCCTGTATAACACTGGGGTACAGTAGTGGTGGGGACAGGTCTGTCCCTGTATAACACTGGGGTACAGTACTGGTGGGGACAGGTCTGTCACTGTATAACAATGGGGTATGATAGTGGTGGGGACAGGTCTGTCACTGTATAACACTGGGGTACAGTACTGGTGGGGACAGGTCTGTCCCTGTATAACACTGGGGTACAGTACTGGTGGGGACAGGTCTGTCTCTGTATAACACTGGGGTACAGTACTGGTGGGGACAGTTCTGTCAGTGTATAACACTGGGGTACAGTACTGGTGAGGAACAGGTCTGTCAGTGGATAACACTGGGGTACAGTACTGGTGGGGGACAGGTCTGTCAGTGTATAACACTGGGGTACAGTACTGGTGGGGACACGTCTGTCCCTATATAACACAGGGGTACAGTAGTGGTGGGGACAGGTCTGTCAGTGTATAACACTGGGGTACAGTACTGGTGGGGACAGGGCTGTCCCTGTATAACACTGGGGTACAGTACTGGTGGGGACAGGTCTGTCTCTGTATAACACTGGGGTACAGTACTGGTGGGGACAGGTCTGTCAGTGTATAACACGGGGGTACAGTACTGGTGGGGACAGGTCTGTCACTGTATAACACTGGGGTACAGTACTGGTGGGGACAGGTCTGTCACTGTATAACACTGGGGTACAGTACTGGTGGGGACAGGTCTGTCACTGTATAACATTGGGGTACAGTACTGGGTGGGGACAGGTCTGTCAGTGTAGGACACTGGGGTACAGTACTGGGTGGGGACAGGTCTGTCCCTGTATAACACTGGGGTACAGTACTGGTGGGGACAGGTCTGTCAGTGTATAACACTGGGGTACAGTACTGGTGGGGACAGGTCTGTCCCTGTATAACTCTGGGGTACAGTACTGGTGGGGACAGGTCTGTCAGTGTATAACACTGGGGTACAGTACTGGTGGGGACAGGTCTGTCCCTGTATAACACTGGGGTACAGTACTGGTGGGGACAGGTCTGTCACTGTATTACACTGGGGTACAGTACTGGTGGGGACAGGTCTGTCACTGTATAACACTGGGGTACAGTACTGGTGGGGACAGGTCTGTCAGTGTATAACAGTGGGGTACAGTACTGGTGGGGACAGGTCTGTCAGTGTATAACACTGGGGTACAGTAGTGGTGGGGACAGGTCTGTCAGTGTATAACACTGGGGTACAGTACTGGTGGGGACAGGTCTGTCACTGTATAACACTGTGGTACAGTACTGGTGGGGACAGGTCTGTCACTGTATAACACTGGGGTACAGTACTGGTGGGGACAGGTCTGTCACTGTATAACACTGTGGTACAGTACTGGTGGGGACAGGTCTGTCACTGTATAACACTGGGCTACAGTACTGGTGGGGACAGGTCTGTCACTGTATAACACTGTGGTACAGTACTGGTGGGGACAGGTCTGTCACTGTATAACTCTGGGGTACAGTACTGGTGGGGACAGGTCTGTCTCTGTATAACACTGGGGTACAGTACTGGGTGGGGACAGGTCTGTCAGTGTATAACACTGGGGTACAGTACTGGTGGGGACAGGTCTGTCACTGTATAACCCTGGGGTACAGTACTGGTGGGGACAGGTCTGTCACTGTATAACACTGGGGTACGGTACTGGTGGGTACAGGTCTGTCCCTGTATCACACTGGGGTACAGTAGTGGTGGGGACAGGTCTGTCAGTGTATAACACTGGGATACAGTACTGGAGGGGACAGGTCTGTCCCTGTATAACACTGGGGTACAGTACTGGTGGGGACAGGTCTGTCAGTGTATAACACTGGGATACAGTACTGGAGGGGACAGGTCTGTCCCTGTATAACACTGGGGTACGGTACTGGTGGGGGACAGGTCTGTCACTGTATAACACTGGGGTACAGTACTGGTGGGGACAGGTCTGTCAGTGTATAACACTGGGGTACAGTACTGGTGGGGACAGGTCTGTCACTGTATAACACTGGGGTACAGTACTGGTGGGGACAGGTCTGTCACTGTATAACACTGGGGTACAGTACTGGAGGGGACAGGTCTGTCCCTGTATAACACTGTGGTACAGTACTGCTGGGGACAGGTCTGTCACTGTATAACACTGTGGTACAGTACTGGTGGGGACAGGTCTGTCCCTGTATAACACTGTGGTACAGTACTGCTGGGGACAGGTCTGTCACTGTATAACACTGGGGTACAGTACTGGTGGGGACAGGTCTGTCCCTGTATAACACTGGGGTACAGTACTGGTGGGGACAGGTCTCTCACTGTATAACACTGGGGTACAGTACTGGTGGGGACAGGTCTGTCACTGTATAACACTGGGGTACAGTACTGGTGGGGACAGGTCTGTCACTGTATAACACTGGGGTACAGTACTGGAGGGGACAGGTCTGTCAGTGTATAACACTGGGGTACAGTAGTGGTGGGGACAGGTCTGTCAGTGTATAACACTGGGGTACAGTACTGGTGGGGACAGGTCTGTCACTGTATAACACTGGGGTACAGTAGTGGTGTGGACAGGTCTGTCACTGTATAACATTGGGGTACAGTACTGGGTGGGGACAGGTCTGTCAGTGTATAACAGTGGGGTACAGTACTGATGGGGACAGGTCTGTCGCTGTATAACACTGGGGTACAGTACTGGTGGGGACAGGTCTGTCCCTGTATAACACTGGGGTACAGTACTGGTGGGGACAGGTCTGTCACTGTATAACACTGGGGTACAGTACTGGTGGGGACAGGCCTGTCAGTGTGTAACACTGGGGTACAGTACTGGTGGGGATAGGTCTGTCACTGTATAACACTGGGGTACAGTACTGGTGGGGGACAGGTCTGTCAGTGTGTAACACTGGGGTACAGTACTGGTGGGGACAGGCCTGTCAGTGTGTAACACTGGGGTACAGTACTGGTGGGGACAGGTCTGTCACTGTATAACACTGGGGTACAGTACTGGTGGGGACAGGCCTGTCAGTGTGTAACACTGGGGTACATTACTGGTGGGGATAGGTCTGTCACTGTATAAAACTGGGGTACAGTACTGGTGGGGGACAGGTCTGTCAGTGTATAACACGGGGGTACAGTACTGGGTGGGGACAGGTCTGTCAGTGTATAACACTGGGGTACAGTACTGGTGGGTACAGGCCTGTCAGTGTATAACACTGGGGTACAGTACTGGTGGGGGACAGGTCTGTCAGTGTATAACACTGGGGTACAGTATTGGTGAGGACAGGTCTGTCAGTGTATAACACTGGGGTACAGTACTGGTGGGGACAGGTCTGTCCCTGTATAACACTGGGGTACAGTACTGGTGGGGACAGGTCTGTCACTGTATAACACTGGGGTACAGTACTGGTGGGGACAGGTCTGTCAGTGTATAACACTGGGGTACAGTACTGGGTGGGACAGGTCTGTCAGTGTATAACACTGGGGTACAGTACTGGTGGGGACAGGTCTGTCAGTGTATAACACTGGGGTACAGTACTGGGTGGGACAGGTCTGTCAGTGTATAACACTGGGGTACAGTACTGGTGGGGACAGGTCTGTCACTGTATAACACTGGGGTACAGTACTGGTGGGGACAGGTCTGTCACTGTATAACACTGGGGTACAGTACTGGTGGGGACAGGTCTGTCACTGTATAACAGTGGGGTACAGTACTGGTGGGGACAGGTCTGTCCCTGTATAACACTGGGGTACAGTACTGGTGGGGACAGGTCTGTCACTGTATAACACTGGGGTACAGTACTGGTGAGGACAGGTCTGTCAGTGTATAACACTGGGGTACAGTACTGGTGGGGACAGGTCTGTCCCTGTATAACACTGGGGTACAGTACTGGTGGGGACAGGTCTGTCCCTGTATAACACTGGGGTACAGTCATGGTGGGGACAGGTCTGTCACTGTATAACACTGGGGTACAGTACTGGTGGGGACAGGTCTGTCCCTGTATAACACTGGGGTACAGTAGTGGTGGGGACAGGTCTGTCCCTGTATAACACTGGGGTACAGTACTGGTGGGGACAGGTCTGTCACTGTATAACACTGGGGTATGATAGTGGTGGGGACAGGTCTGTCACTGTATAACACTGGGGTACAGTACTGGTGGGGACAGGTCTGTCCCTGTATAACACTGGGGTACAGTACTGGTGGGGACAGGTCTGTCTCTGTATAACACTGGGGTACAGTACTGGTGGGGACAGGTCTGTCAGTGTATAACACTGGGGTACAGTACTGGTGGGGACAGGTCTGTCCCTGTATAACACTGGGGTACAGTACTGGTGGGGACAGGTCTGTCAGTGTATAACACTGGGGTACAGTACTGGTGGGGACAGGTCTGTCTCTGTATAACACTGGGGTACAGTACTGGTGGGGACAGGTCTGTCACTGTATAACACTGGGGTACAGTACTGGTGGGGAGAGGTCTGTCTCTGTATAACACTGGGGTACAGTACTGGTGGGGACAGGTCTGTCACTGTATAACACTGGGGTACAGTACTGGTGGGGAGAGGTCTGTCAGTGTAAAACACTGGGGTACAGTACTGGTGGGGACAGGTCTGTCACTGTATAACACTGGGGTACAGTACTGGTGGGGACAGGTCTGTCACTGTATAACACTGGGGTACAGTACTGGTGGGGACAGGTCTGTCCCTGTATAACTCTGGGGTACAGTACTGGTGGGGACAGGTCTGTCACTGTATAACACTGGGGTACAGTACTGGTGGGGACAGGTCTGTCCCTGTATAACACTGGGGTACAGTACTGGTGGGGACAGGTCTGTCACTGTATAACACTGTGGTACAGTACTGGTGGGGACAGGTCTGTCACTGTATAACGCTGGGGTACAGTACTGGTGGGGACAGGTCTGTCAGTGTATAACACTGGGGTACAGTACTGGTGGGGACAGGTCTGTCAGTGTTTCACACTGGAGTACAGTACTGGTGGGGACAGGTCTGTCCCTGTATAACACTGGGGTACAGTACTGGTGGGGACAGGTCTGTCAGTGTATAACACTGGGGTACAGTACTGGTGGGGACAGGTCTGTCAGTATATAACACTGGGGTGCAGTACTGGTGGGGACAGGTCTGTCAGTGTATAACACTGGGGTACAGTACTGGTGGGGACAGGTCTGTCACTGTATAACACTGGGGTACAGTACTGGTGGGGACAGGTCTGTCAGTGTATAACACTGGGGTACAGTACTGGTGGGGGACAGGTCTGTCAGTGTATAACACTGGGGTACAGTACTGGTGGGGACAGGTCTGTCCCTGTATAACACTGGGGTACAGTACTGGTGGGTACAGGTCTGTCAGTGTATAACAGTGGGGTACAGTACTGGTGGGGACAGGTCTGTCCCTGTATAACACTGGGGTACAGTACTGGGTGGGACAGGTCTGTCAGTGTATAACACTGGGGTACAGTACTGGTGGGGACAGGTCTGTCACTGTATAACACTGTGGTACAGTACTGGGGGGGAACAGGTCTGTCACTGTATAACACTGGGGTACAGTACTGGTGGGGACAGGTCTGTCCCTGTATAACACTGGGGTACAGTACTGGTGGGGACTGTTCTGTCAGTGTATAACACTGGGGTACAGTACTGGTGAGGGACAGGTCTGTCAGTGTATAACACTGGGGTACAGTACTGGTGGGGACAGGGCTGTCCCTGTATAACACTGGGGTACAGTACTGGTGGGGACAGGTCTGTCACTGTATAACACTGGGGTACAGTACTGGTGGGGACAGGGCTGTCCCTGTATAACACTGGGGTTCAGTACTGGTGGGGACAGGTCTGTCTCTGCATAACACTGGGGTACAGTACTGGTGGGGACAGGTCTGTCCCTGTATAACACTGGGGTACAGTACTGGTGGGGACAGGCCTGTCAGTGTATAACACTGGGGTACAGTACTGGTGGGGGACAGGTCTTTCAGTGTATAACACTGGGGTACAGTACTGGTGGGGACACGTCTGTCCCTGTATAACACAGGGGTACAGTACTGGTGGGGACAGGTCTGTCAGTGTATAACACGGGGGTACAGTACTGGTGGGGACAGGTCTGTCAGTGTATAACACTGGGGTACAGTACTGGTGGGGACAGGTCTGTCACTGTATAACACTGTGGTACAGTACTGGGGGGGAACAGGTCTGTCACTGTATAACACTGGGGTACAGTACTGGTGGGGACAGGTCTGTCCCTGTATAACACTGGGGTACAGTACTGGTGGGGACAGTTCTGTCAGTGTATAACACTGGGGTACAGTACTGGTGAGGGACAGGTCTGTCAGTGTATAACACTGGGGTACAGTACTGGTGGGGACAGGGCTGTCCCTGTATAACACTGGGGTACAGTACTGGTGGGGACAGGTCTGTCACTGTATAACACTGGGGTACAGTACTGGTGTGGACAGGTCTGTCAGTGTATAACACTGGGGTACAGTACTGGTGGGGACAGGTCTGTCTCTGTATAACACTGGGGTACAGTACTGGTGGGGACAGGTCTGTCAGTGTATAACACTGGGGTACAGTACTGGTGAGGGACAGGTCTGTCAGTGTATAACACTGGGGTACAGTACTGGTGGGGACAGGGCTGTCCCTGTATAACACTGGGGTACAGTACTGGTGGGGACAGGTCTGTCACTGTATAATACTGGGGTACAGTACTGGTGTGGACAGGTCTGTCAGTGTATAACACTGGGGTACAGTACTGGTGGGGACAGGGCTGTCCCTGTATAACACTGGCTACAGTACTGGTGGGGACAGGTCTGTCTCTGTATAACACTGGGGTACAGTACTGGTGGGGACAGGTCTGTCACTGTATAACACTGTGGTACAGTACTGGTGGGGACAGGTCTGTCACTGTATAACACTGGGCTACAGTACTGGTGGGGACAGGTCTGTCACTGTATAACACTGTGGTACAGTACTGGTGGGGACAGGTCTGTCACTGTATAACTCTGGGGTACAGTACTGGTGGGGACAGGTCTGTCTCTGTATAACACTGGGGTACAGTACTGGGTGGGGACAGGTCTGTCAGTGTATAACACTGGGGTACAGTACTGGTGGGGACAGGTCTGTCACTGTATAACCCTGGGGTACAGTACTGGTGGGGACAGGTCTGTCACTGTATAACACTGGGGTACGGTACTGGTGGGGACAGGTCTGTCCCTGTATCACACTGGGGTACAGTAGTGGTGGGGACAGGTCTGTCAGTGTATAACACTGGGATACAGTACTGGAGGGGACAGGTCTGTCCCTGTATAACACTGGGGTACAGTACTGGTGGGGACAGGTCTGTCAGTGTATAACACTGGGATACAGTACTGGAGGGGTCAGGTCTGTCCCTGTATAACACTGGGGTACGGTACTGGTGGGGGACAGGTCTGTCACTGTATAACACTGGGGTACAGTACTGGTGGGGACAGGTCTGTCAGTGTATAACACTGGGGTACAGTACTGGTGGGGACAGGTCTGTCACTGTATAACACTGGGGTACAGTACTGGTGGGGACAGGTCTGTCACTGTATAACACTGGGGTACAGTACTGGAGGGGACAGGTCTGTCCCTGTATAACACTGTGGTACAGTACTGCTGGGGACAGGTCTGTCACTGTATAACACTGTGGTACAGTACTGGTGGGGACAGGTCTGTCCCTGTATAACACTGTGGTACAGTACTGCTGGGGACAGGTCTGTCACTGTATAACACTGGGGTACAGTACTGGTGGGGACAGGTCTGTCCCTGTATAACACTGGGGTACAGTACTGGTGGGGACAGGTCTGTCACTGTATAACACTGGGGTACAGTACTGGTGGGGACAGGTCTGTCACTGTATAACACTGGGGTACAGTACTGGTGGGGACAGGTCTGTCACTGTATAACACTGGGGTACAGTACTGGAGGGGACAGGTCTGTCAGTGTATAACACTGGGGTACAGTAGTGGTGGGGACAGGTCTGTCAGTGTATAACACTGGGGTACAGTACTGGTGGGGACAGGTCTGTCACTGTATAACACTGGGGTACAGTAGTGGTGTGGACAGGTCTGTCACTGTATAACATTGGGGTACAGTACTGGGTGGGGACAGGTCTGTCAGTGTATAACAGTGGGGTACAGTACTGATGGGGACAGGTCTGTCGCTGTATAACACTGGGGTACAGTACTGGTGGGGACAGGTCTGTCCCTGTATAACACTGGGGTACAGTACTGGTGGGGACAGGTCTGTCACTGTATAACACTGGGGTACAGTACTGGTGGGGACAGGCCTGTCAGTGTGTAACACTGGGGTACAGTACTGGTGGGGATAGGTCTGTCACTGTATAACACTGGGGTACAGTACTGGTGGGGACAGGTCTGTCAGTGTATAAAACTGGGGTACAGTACTGGTGGGGGACAGGTCTGTCAGTGTATAACACGGGGGTACAGTACTGGGTGGGGACAGGTCTGTCAGTGTATAACACTGGGGTACAGTACTGGTGGGGGACAGGTCTGTCAGTGTATAACACTGGGGTACAGTATTGGTGAGGACAGGTCTGTCAGTGTATAACACTGGGGTACAGTACTGGTGGGGACAGGTCTGTCCCTGTATAACACTGGGGTACAGTACTGGTGGGGACAGGTCTGTCACTGTATAACACTGGGGTACAGTACTGGTGGGGACAGGTCTGTCAGTGTATAACACTGGGGTACAGTACTGGGTGGGACAGGTCTGTCAGTGTATAACACTGGGGTACAGTACTGGTGGGGACAGGTCTGTCAGTGTATAACACTGGGGTACAGTACTGGGTGGGACAGGTCTGTCAGTGTATAACACTGGGGTACAGTACTGGTGGGGACAGGTCTGTCACTGTATAACACTGGGGTACAGTACTGGTGGGGACAGGTCTGTCACTGTATAACAGTGGGGTACAGTACTGGTGGGGACAGGTCTGTCACTGTATAACAGTGGGGTACAGTACTGGTGGGGACAGGTCTGTCCCTGTATAACACTGGGGTACAGTACTGGTGGGGACAGGTCTGTCACTGTATAACACTGGGGTACAGTACTGGTGAGGACAGGTCTGTCAGTGTATAACACTGGGGTACAGTACTGGTGGGGACAGGTCTGTCCCTGTATAACACTGGGGTACAGTACTGGTGGGGACAGGTCTGTCCCTGTATAACACTGGGGTACAGTCATGGTGGGGACAGGTCTGTCACTGTATAACACTGGGGTACAGTACTGGTGGGGACAGGTCTGTCCCTGTATAACACTGGGGTACAGTAGTGGTGGGGACAGGTCTGTCCCTGTATAACACTGGGGTACAGTACTGGTGGGGACAGGTCTGTCACTGTATAACACTGGGGTATGATAGTGGTGGGGACAGGTCTGTCACTGTATAACACTGGGGTACAGTACTGGTGGGGACAGGTCTGTCCCTGTATAACACTGGGGTACAGTACTGGTGGGGACAGGTCTGTCTCTGTATAACACTGGGGTACAGTACTGGTGGGGACAGGTCTGTCAGTGTATAACACTGGGGTACAGTACTGGTGGGGACAGGTCTGTCCCTGTATAACACTGGGGTACAGTACTGGTGGGGACAGGTCTGTCAGTGTATAACACTGGGGTACAGTACTGGTGGGGACAGGTCTGTCTCTGTATAACACTGGGGTACAGTACTGGTGGGGACAGGTCTGTCACTGTATAACACTGGGGTACAGTACTGGTGGGGAGAGGTCTGTCTCTGTATAACACTGGGGTACAGTACTGGTGGGGACAGGTCTGTCACTGTATAACACTGGGGTACAGTACTGGTGGGGAGAGGTCTGTCAGTGTAAAACACTGGGGTACAGTACTGGTGGGGACAGGTCTGTCACTGTATAACACTGGGGTACAGTACTGGTGGGGACAGGTCTGTCACTGTATAACACTGGGGTACAGTACTGGTGGGGACAGGTCTGTCCCTGTATAACTCTGGGGTACAGTACTGGTGGGGACAGGTCTGTCACTGTATAACACTGGGGTACAGTACTGGTGGGGACAGGTCTGTCCCTGTATAACACTGGGGTACAGTACTGGTGGGGACAGGTCTGTCACTGTATAACACTGTGGTACAGTACTGGTGGGGACAGGTCTGTCACTGTATAACGCTGGGGTACAGTACTGGTGGGGACAGGTCTGTCAGTGTATAACACTGGGGTACAGTACTGGTGGGGACAGGTCTGTCAGTGTTTCACACTGGAGTACAGTACTGGTGGGGACAGGTCTGTCCCTGTATAACACTGGGGTACAGTACTGGTGGGGACAGGTCTGTCAGTGTATAACACTGGGGTACAGTACTGGTGGGGACAGGTCTGTCAGTATATAACACTGGGGTGCAGTACTGGTGGGGACAGGTCTGTCAGTGTATAACACTGGGGTACAGTACTGGTGGGGACAGGTCTGTCACTGTATAACACTGGGGTACAGTACTGGTGGGGACAGGTCTGTCAGTGTATAACACTGGAGTACAGTACTGGTGGGGGACAGGTCTGTCAGTGTATAACACTGGGGTACAGCACTGGTGGGGACAGGTCTGTCCCTGTATAACACTGGGGTACAGTACTGGTGGGGACAGGTCTGTCAGTGTATAACAGTGGGGTACAGTACTGGTGGGGACAGGTCTGTCCCTGTATAACACTGGGGTACAGTACTGGGTGGGACAGGTCTGTCAGTGTATAACACTGGGGTACAGTACTGGTGGGGACAGGTCTGTCACTGTATAACACTGTGGTACAGTACTGGGGGGGAACAGGTCTGTCACTGTATAACACTGGGGTACAGTACTGGTGGGGACAGGTCTGTCCCTGTATAACACTGGGGTACAGTACTGGTGGGGACTGTTCTGTCAGTGTATAACACTGGGGTACAGTACTGGTGAGGGACAGGTCTGTCAGTGTATAACACTGGGGTACAGTACTGGTGGGGACAGGGCTGTCCCTGTATAACACTGGGGTACAGTACTGGTGGGGACAGGTCTGTCACTGTATAACACTGGGGTACAGTACTGGTGGGGACAGGGCTGTCCCTGTATAACACTGGGGTACAGTACTGGTGGGGACAGGTCTGTCTCTGTATAACACTGGGGTACAGTACTGGTGGGGACAGGTCTGTCCCTGTATAACACTGGGGTACAGTACTGGTGGGGACAGGCCTGTCAGTGTATAACACTGGGGTACAGTACTGGAGGGGGACAGGTCTGTCAGTGTATAACACTGGGGTACAGTACTGGTGGGGACACGTCTGTCCCTGTATAACACAGGGGTACAGTACTGGTGGGGACAGGTCTGTCAGTGTATAACACGGGGGTACAGTACTGGTGGGGACAGGTCTGTCAGTGTATAACACTGGGGTACAGTACTGGTGGGGACAGGTCTGTCACTGTATAACACTGTGGTACAGTACTGGGGGGGAACAGGTCTGTCACTGTATAACACTGGGGTACAGTACTGGTGGGGACAGGTCTGTCCCTGTATAACACTGGGGTACAGTACTGGTGGGGACAGTTCTGTCAGTGTATAACACTGGGGTACAGTACTGGTGAGGGACAGGTCTGTCAGTGTATAACACTGGGGTACAGTACTGGTGGGGACAGGGCTGTCCCTGTATAACACTGGGGTACAGTACTGGTGGGGACAGGTCTGTCACTGTATAACACTGGGGTACAGTACTGGTGTGGACAGGTCTGTCAGTGTATAACACTGGGGTACAGTACTGGTGGGGACAGGTCTGTCTCTGTATAACACTGGGGTACAGTACTGGTGGGGACAGGTCTGTCAGTGTATAACACTGGGGTACAGTACTGGTGAGGGACAGGTCTGTCAGTGTATAACACTGGGGTACAGTACTGGTGGGGACAGGGCTGTCCCTGTATAACACTGGGGTACAGTACTGGTGGGGACAGGTCTGTCACTGTATAATACTGGGGTACAGTACTGGTGTGGACAGGTCTGTCAGTGTATAACACTGGGGTACAGTACTGGTGGGGACAGGGCTGTCCCTGTATAACACTGGCTACAGTACTGGTGGGGACAGGTCTGTCTCTGTATAACACTGGGGTACAGTACTGGTGGGGACAGGTCTGTCCCTGTATAACACTGGGGTACAGTACTGGTGGGGACAGGTCTGTCAGTGTATAACACTGGGGTACAGTACTGGTGGGGACAGGTCTGTCCCTGTATAACACTGGGGTACAGTACTGGTGGGGACACGTCTGTCCCTGTATAATACAGGGGTACAGTAGTGGTGGGGACAGGTCTGTCAGTGTATAACACTGGGGTACAGTACTGGTGGGGACAGGTCTGTCCCTGTATAACACTGGGGTACAGTACTGGTGGGGACAGGTCTGTCAGTGTATAACACTGGAGTACAGTACTGGTGGGGACAGGTCTGTCAGTGTATAACACTGGGGTACAGTACTGGTGGGGACAGGTCTGTCAGTGTATAACACGGGGGTACAGTACTGGTGGGGACAGGTCTGTCAGTGTATAACACTGGGGTACAGTCCTGGTGGGGACAGGTCTGTCACTGTATAACACTGTGGTACAGTACTGGGGGGGAACAGGTCTGTCACTGTATAACACTGGGGTACAGTACTGGTGGGGACAGGTCTGTCCCTGTATAACACTGGGGTACAGTACTGGTGGGGACAGGTCTGTCACTGTATAACACTGGGGTACAGTACTGGTGTGGACAGGTCTGTCAGTGTATAACACTGGGGTACAGTACTGGTGGGGACAGGGCTGTCCCTGTATAACACTGGGGTACAGTACTGGTGGGGACAGGTCTGTCAGTGTATAACACTGGGGTACAGTACTGGTGGGGACAGGTCTGTCCCTGTATAACACTGGGGTACAGTACTGGTGGGGACAGGCCTGTCAGTGTATAACACTGGAGAACAGTACTGGTGGGGACAGGTCTGTCCCTGTATAACACTGAGGTACAGTACTGGTGGGGACAGGTCTGTCAGTGTATAACACTGGGGTACAGTACTGGTGGGGACAGGTCTGTCAGTGTATAACACGGGGGTACAGTACTGGTGGGGACAGGTCTGTCAGTGTATAACACTGGGGTACAGTACTGGTGGGGACAGGTCTGTCAGTGTATAACATTGGGGTACAGTACTGGGTGGGGACAGGTCTGTCAGTGTAGGACACTGGGGTACAGTACTGGGTGGGGACAGGTCTGTCCCTGTATAACACTGGGGTACAGTACTGGTGGGGACAGGTCTGTCAGTGTATAACACTGGGGTACAGTACTGGTGGGGACAGGTCTGTCCCTGTATAACACTGGGGTACAGTACTGGTGGGGATAGGTCTGTCAGTGTATAACACTGGGGTACAGTACTGGTGGGGACAGGTCTGTCCCTGTATAACACTGGGGTACAGTACTGGTGGGGACAGGTCTGTCAGTGTAGAACACTGGGGTACAGTACTGGTGGGGACAGGTCTGTCACTATATAACACTGGGGTACAGTACTGGTGGGGACAGGTCCGTCCCTGTATAACACTGGGGTACAGTACTGGTGGGGACAGGTCTGTCAGTGTATAACACTGGGGTACAGTACTGGTGAGGACAGGTCTGTCCCTGTATAACACTGGGGTACAGTACTGGTGGGGACAGGTCTGTCAGTGTATAACACTGGGGTACAGTACTGGTGGGGACAGGTCTGTCCCTGTATAACACTGGGGTACAGTACTGGGTGGGACAGGTCTGTCAGTGTATAACACTGGGGTACAGTACTGGTGGGGACAGGTCTGTCACTGTATAACACTGGGGTACAGTACTGGTGGGGACAGGTCTGTCCCTGTATAACACTGGGGTACAGTACTGGTGGGGACAGGTCTGTCAGTGTAGAACACTGGGGTACAGTACTGGTGAGGACAGGTCTGTCTCTTTATAACACTGGGGTACAGTACTGGTGTGGACAGGTCTGTCACTGTATAACATTGGGGTACAGTACTGGGTGGGGACAGGTCTGTCAGTGTATAACAGTGGGGTACAGTACTGATGGGGACAGGTCTGTCGCTGTATAACACTGGGATACAGTACTGGTGGGGACAGGTCTGTCCCTGTATAACACTGGGGTACAGTACTGGTGGGGACAGGTCTGTCACTGTATAACACTGGGGTACAGTACTGGTGGGGACAGGTCTGTCAGTGTAGAACACTGGGGTACAGTACTGGTGGGGACAGGTCTGTCACTGTATTACACTGGGGTACAGTACTGGTGGGGACAGGTCTGTCAGTGTATAACACTGGGGTACAGTACTGGTGGAGACAGGTCTGTCAGTGTATAACACTGGGGTACAGTACTAGTGGGGACACGTCTGTCTCTTTATAACACTGGGGTACAGTACTGGTGTGGACAGGTCTGTCACTGTATAACATTGGGGTACAGTACTGGGTGGGGACAGGTCTGTCAGTGTATAACAGTGGGGTACAGTACTGATGGGGACAGGTCTGTCCCTGTATAACACTGGGATACAGTACTGGTGGGGACAGGTCTGTCCCTGTATAACACTGGGGTACAGTACTGGTGGGGACAGGTCTGTCAGTGTATAACACTGGGGTACAGTACTGGTGGGGATAGGTCTGTCACTGTATAACACTGGGGTACAGTACTGGTGGGGACAGGTCTGTCAGTGCATAAAACTGGGGTACAGTACTGGTGGGGGACAGGTCTGTCAGTGTATAACACGGGGGTACAGTACTGGGTGGGGACAGGTCTGTCAGTGTATAACACTGGGGTACAGTACTGGTGGGGACAGGTCTGTCAGTGTATAACACTGGGGTACAGTACTGGTGGGGACAGGTCTGTCAGTGTATAAAACTGGGGTACAGTACTGGTGGGGGACAGGTCTGTCAGTGTATAACACTGGGGTACAGTACTGGGTGGGGACAGGTCTGTCAGTGTATAACACTGGGGTACAGTACTGGTGGGGACAGGTCTGTCAGTGTATAACACTGGGGTACAGTACTGGTGGGGACAGGTCTGACACTGTATAACACGGGGGTACAGTACTGGGTGGGGACAGGTCTGTCAGTGTATAACACTGGGGTACAGTACTGGTGGGGACAGGTCTGTCAGTGTATAACACTGGGGTACAGTACTGGTGGGGACAGGTCTGTCACTGTATAACACTGGGGTACAGTACTGGTGAGGACAGGTCTGTCTCTTTATAACACTGGGGTACAGTACTGGTGTGGACAGGTCTGTCACTGTATAACATTGGGGTACAGTACTGGGTGGGGACAGGTCTGTCAGTGTATAACAGTGGGGTACAGTACTGATGGGGACAGGTCTGTCGCTGTATAACACTGGGATACAGTACTGGTGGGGACAGGTCTGTCCCTGTATAACACTGGGGTACAGTACTGGTGGGGACAGGTCTGTCACTGTATAACACTGGGGTACAGTACTGGTGGGGACAGGTCTGTCAGTGTAGAACACTGGGGTACAGTACTGGTGGGGACAGGTCTGTCACTGTATTACACTGGGGTACAGTACTGGTGGGGACAGGTCTGTCAGTGTATAACACTGGGGTACAGTACTGGTGGGGACAGGTCTGTCAGTGTATAACACTGGGGTACAGTACTAGTGGGGACAGGTCTGTCTCTTTATAACACTGGGGTACAGTAGTGGTGTGGACAGGTCTGTCACTGTATAACATTGGGGTACAGTACTGGGTGGGGACAGGTCTGTCAGTGTATAACAGTGGGGTACAGTACTGATGGGGACAGGTCTGTCGCTGTATAACACTGGGATACAGTACTGGTGGGGACAGGTCTGTCCCTGTATAACACTGGGGTACAGTACTGGTGGGGACAGGTCTGTCAGTGTATAACACTGGGGTACAGTACTGGTGGGGACAGGTCTGTCACTGTATTACACTGGGGTACAGTACTGGTGGGGACAGGTCTGTCAGTGTATAACACTGGGGTACAGTACTGGTGGGGACAGGTCTGTCAGTGTATAACACTGGGGTACAGTACTAGTGGGGACAGGTCTGTCTCTTTATAACACTGGGGTACAGTACTGGTGTGGACAGGTCTGTCACTGTATAACATTGGGGTACAGTACTGGGTGGGGACAGGTCTGTCAGTGTATAACAGTGGGGTACAGTACTGATGGGGACAGGTCTGTCGCTGTATAACACTGGGATACAGTACTGGTGGGGACAGGTCTGTCAGTGTATAACACTGGGGTACAGTACTGGTGGGGACAGGTCTGTCAGTGTATAACACTGGGGTACAGTAGTGGTGGGGATAGGTCTGTCACTGTATAACACTGGGGTACAGTACTGGTGGGGACAGGTCTGTCAGTGTATAAAACTGGGGTACAGTACTGGTGGGGGACAGGTCTGTCAGTGTATAACACGGGGGTACAGTACTGGGTGGGGACAGGTCTGTCAGTGTATAACACTGGGGTACAGTACTGGTGGGGACAGGTCTGTCCCTGTATAACACTGGGGTACAGTACTGGTGGGGACAGGTCTGTCCGTGTATCACTCTGGGGTACAGTACTGGTGGGGACAGTTCTGTCAGTGTATAATACTGGGGCACAGTACTAGTGGGGACACGTCTGTCAGTGTATAACACTGGGGTACAGTACTGGTGGGGACAGGTCTGTCAGTGTATAACACTGGGGTACAGTACTGGTGGGGACAGGTCTGTCAGTGTATAACAGTGGGGTACAGTACTGGTGGGGACAGGTCTGTCCCTGTATAACACTGGGGTACAGTACTGGGTGGGACAGGTCTGTCAGTGTATAACACTGGGGTACAGTACTGGTGGGGACAGGTCTGTCACTGTATAACACTGTGGTACAGTACTGGGGGGGAACAGGTCTGTCACTGTATAACACTGGGGTACAGTACTGGTGGGGACAGGTCTGTCCCTGTATAACACTGGGGTACAGTACTGGTGGGGACTGTTCTGTCAGTGTATAACACTGGGGTACAGTACTGGTGAGGGACAGGTCTGTCAGTGTATAACACTGGGGTACAGTACTGGTGGGGACAGGGCTGTCAGTGTATAACACTGGGGTACAGTACTGGTGAGGGACAGGTCTGTCAGTGTATAACACTGGGGTACAGTACTGGTGGGGACAGGTCTGTCAGTGTATAACACTGGGGTACAGTACTAGTGGGGACAGGTCTGTCTCTTTATAACACTGGGGTACAGTACTGGTGTGGACAGGTCTGTCACTGTATAACATTGGGGTACAGTACTGGGTGGGGACAGGTCTGTCAGTGTATAACAGTGGGGTACAGTACTGATGGGGACAGGTCTGTCGCTGTATAACACTGGGATACAGTACTGGTGGGGACAGGTCTGTCCCTGTATAACACTGGGGTACAGTACTGGTGGGGACAGGTCTGTCAGTGTATAACACTGGGGTACAGTACTGGTGGGGACAGGTCTGTCAGTGTATAACACTGGGGTACAGTACTGGTGGGGATAGGTCTGTCACTGTATAACACTGGGGTACAGTACTGGTGGGGACAGGTCTGTCAGTGTATAAAACTGGGGTACAGTACTGGTGGGGGATAGGTCTGTCAGTGTATAACACGGGGGTACAGTACTGGGTGGGGACAGGTCTGTCAGTGTATAACACTGGGGTACAGTACTGGTGGGGACAGGTCTGTCAGTGTATAACACTGGGGTACAGTACTGGTCGGGACAGGTCTATCGCTGTATAACACTGGGATACAGTACTGGTGGGGACAGGTCTGTCCCTGTATAACACTGGGGTACAGTACTGGTGGGGACAGGTCTGTCACTGTATAACACTGGGGTACAGTACTGGTGGGGACAGGTCTGTCAGTGTAGAACACTGGGGTACAGTACTGGTGGGGACAGGTCTGTCACTGTATTACACTGGGGTACAGTACTGGTGGGGACAGGTCTGTCAGTGTATAACACTGGGGTACAGTACTGGTGGGGACAGGTCTGTCAGTGTATAACACTGGGGTACAGTACTAGTGGGGACAGGTCTGTCTCTTTATAACACTGGGGTACAGTAGTGGTGTGGACAGGTCTGTCACTGTATAACATTGGGGTACAGTACTGGGTGGGGACAGGTCTGTCAGTGTATAACAGTGGGGTACAGTACTGATGGGGACAGGTCTGTCGCTGTATAACACTGGGATACAGTACTGGTGGGGACAGGTCTGTCCCTGTATAACACTGGGGTACAGTACTGGTGGGGACAGGTCTGTCAGTGTATAACACTGGGGTACAGTACTGGTGGGGACAGGTCTGTCACTGTATTACACTGGGGTACAGTACTGGTGGGGACAGGTCTGTCAGTGTATAACACTGGGGTACAGTACTGGTGGGGACAGGTCTGTCAGTGTATAACACTGGGGTACAGTACTAGTGGGGACAGGTCTGTCTCTTTATAACACTGGGGTACAGTACTGGTGTGGACAGGTCTGTCACTGTATAACATTGGGGTACAGTACTGGGTGGGGACAGGTCTGTCAGGGTATAACAGTGGGGTACAGTACTGATGGGGACAGGTCTGTCGCTGTATAACACTGGGATACAGTACTGGTGGGGACAGGTCTGTCCCTGTATAACACTGGGGTACAGTACTGGTGGGGACAGGTCTGTCAGTGTATAACACTGGTGTACAGTACTGGTGGGGACAGGTCTGTCAGTGTATAAAACTGGGGTACAGTACTGGTGGGGGACAGGTCTGTCAGTGTATAAAACTGGGGTACAGTACTGGTGGGGGACAGGTCTGTCAGTGTATAACACGGGGGTACAGTACTGGGTGGGGACAGGTCTGTCAGTGTATAACACTGGGGTACAGTACTGGTGGGGACAGGTCTGTCAGTGTATAACACTGGGGTACAGTACTGGTGGGGGACAGGTCTGTCAGTGTATAACACGGGGGTACAGTACTGGGTGGGGACAGGTCTGTCAGTGTATAACACTGGGGTACAGTACTGGTGGGGACAGGTCTGTCAGTGTATAACACTGGGGTACAGTACTGGTGGGGCCAGGTCTGTCACTGTATAACACTGGGGTACAGTACTGGTGGGGACAGGGCTGTCCCTGTATAACACTGGGGTACAGTACTGGTGGGGACAGGTCTGTCAGTGTATAAAACTGGGGTACAGTACTGGTGGGGACAGGTCTGTCACTGTACAACACTGGGGTACAGTACTGGTGTGGACAGTTCTGTCTCTGTATAACACTGGGGTACAGTACTGGTGGGGACAGGTCTGTCCCTGTATAACACTGCGGTACAGTACTGGTGGGGACAGGTCTGTCAGTGTATAACACTGGGGTACAGTACTGGTGGGGACAGGGCTGTCCCTGTATAACACTGGGGTACAGTACTGGTGGAGACAGGTCTGTCACTGTATAACACTGGGGTACAGTACTGGTGGGGACAGGTCTGTCCCTGTATAACACTGGGGTACAGTACTGGTGGGGACAGGTCTGTCACTGTATAACACTGGGGTACAGTACTGGTGGGGATAGGTCTGTCACTGTATAACACTGGGGTACAGTACTGGTGGGGACAGGTCTGTCAGTGTATAAAACTGGGGTACAGTACTGGTGGGGGACAGGTCTGTCAGTGTATAACACGGGGGTACAGTACTGGGTGGGGACAGGTCTGTCAGTGTATAACACTGGGGTACAGTACTGGTGGGGACAGGTCTGTCAGTGTATAACACTGGGGTACAGTACTGGTGGGGCCAGGTCTGTCACTGTATAACACTGGGGTACAGTACTGGTGGGGACAGGGCTGTCCCTGTATAACACTGGGGTACAGTACTGGTGGGGACAGGTCTGTCAGTGTATAACACTGGGGTACAGTACTGGTGGGGACAGGTCTGTCACTGTACAACACTGGGGTACAGTACTGGTGTGGACAGTTCTGTCTCTGTATAACACTGGGGTACAGTACTGGTGGGGACAGGTCTGTCCCTGTATAACACTGGGGTACAGTACTGGTGGGGACAGGTCTGTCAGTGTATAACACTGGGGTACAGTACTGGTGGGGACAGGGCTGTCCCTGTATAACACTGGGGTACAGTACTGGTGGAGACAGGTCTGTCACTGTATAACACTGGGGTACAGTACTGGTGGGGACAGGTCTGTCCCTGTATAACACTGGGGTACAGTACTGGTGGGGACAGGTCTGTCACTGTATAACACTGGGGTACAGTACTGGTGGGGACAGGTCTGTCAGTGTATAACACTGGGGTACAGTACTGGTGGGGACAGGTCTGTCACTGTATAACACTGGGGTACAGTACTGGTGGGGACAGGTCTGTCACTGTATAACACTGGGGTACAGTACTGGTGGGGACAGGTCTGTCCCTGTATAACACTGGGGTACAGTACTGGTGGGGACAGGTCTGTCAGTGTATAACACTGGGGTACAGTACTGGTGGGGACAGGCCTGTCACTGTATAACACTGGGGTACAGTACTGGTGGGGGACAGGTCTGTCAGTGTATAACACTGGGGTACAGGACTGGTGAGGACAGGTCTGTCAGTGTATAACACTGGGGTACAGTACTGGTGGGGACAGGTCTGTCACTGTATAACACTGGGGTACAGTACTGGTGGGGACAGGTCTGTCAGTGTATAACACTGGGGTACAGTACTGGTGGGGACAGGTCTGTCCCTGTATAACACTGGGGTACAGTACTGGTGGGGACAGGTCTGTCACTGTATAACACTGGGGTACAGTACTGGTGGGGACAGGTCTGTCAGTGAATAACACTGGGGTACAGTACTGGTGGGGACAGGTCTGTCACTGTATAACACTGGGGTACAGTACTGGTGGGGACAGGTCTGTCACTGTATAACACTGGGGTACAGTACTGGTGGGGACAGGTCTGTCCCTGTATAACACTGGGGTACAGTACTGGTGGGGACAGGTCTGTCAGTGTATAACACTGGGGTACAGTACTGGTGGGGACAGGTCTGTCCCTGTATAACACTGGGGTACAGTACTGGTGAGGACAGGTCTGTCTCTTTATAACACTGGGGTACAGTACTGGTGTGGACAGGTCTGTCACTGTATAACATTGGGGTACAGTACTGGGTGGGGACAGGTCTGTCAGTGTATAACAGTGGGGTACAGTACTGATGGGGACAGGTCTGTCGCTGTATAACACTGGGATACAGTACTGGTGGGGACAGGTCTGTCCCTGTATAACACTGGGGTACAGTACTGGTGGGGACAGGTCTGTCACTGTATAACACTGGGGTACAGTACTGGTGGGGACAGGTCTGTCAGTGTAGAACACTGGGGTACAGTACTGGTGGGGACAGGTCTGTCACTGTATTACACTGGGGTACAGTACTGGTGGGGACAGGTCTGTCAGTGTATAACACTGGGGTACAGTACTGGTGGGGACAGGTCTGTCAGTGTATAACACTGGGGTACAGTACTAGTGGGGACAGGTCTGTCTCTTTATAACACTGGGGTACAGTACTGGTGTGGACAGGTCTGTCACTGTATAACATTGGGGTACAGTACTGGGTGGGGACAGGTCTGTCAGTGTATAACAGTGGGGTACAGTACTGATGGGGACAGGTCTGTCGCTGTATAACACTGGGATACAGTACTGGTGGGGACAGGTCTGTCCCTGTATAACACTGGGGTACAGTACTGGTGGGGACAGGTCTGTCAGTGTATAACACTGGGGTACAGTACTGGTGGGGACAGGTCTGTCACTGTATTACACTGGGGTACAGTACTGGTGGGGACAGGTCTGTCAGTGTATAACACTGGGGTACAGTACTGGTGGGGACAGGTCTGTCAGTGTATAACACTGGGGTACAGTACTAGTGGGGACAGGTCTGTCTCTTTATAACACTGGGGTACAGTACTGGTGTGGACAGGTCTGTCACTGTATAACATTGGGGTACAGTACTGGGTGGGGACAGGTCTGTCAGTGTATAACAGTGGGGTACAGTACTGATGGGGACAGGTCTGTCGCTGTATAACACTGGGATACAGTACTGGTGGGGACAGGTCTGTCCCTGTATAACACTGGGGTACAGTACTGGTGGGGACAGGTCTGTCAGTGTATAACACTGGGGTACAGTACTGGTGGGGACAGGTCTGTCAGTGTATAACACTGGGGTACAGTACTGGTGGGGATAGGTCTGTCACTGTATAACACTGGGTTACAGTACTGGTGGGGACAGGTCTGTCAGTGTATAAAACTGGGGTACAGTACTGGTGGGGGACAGGTCTGTCAGTGTATAACACGGGGGTACAGTACTGGGTGGGGACAGGTCTGTCAGTGTATAACACTGGGGTACAGTACTGGTGGGGACAGGTCTGTCAGTGTATAACACTGGGGTACAGTACTGGTGGGGCCAGGTCTGTCACTGTATAACACTGGGGTACAGTACTGGTGGGGACAGGGCTGTCCCTGTATAACACTGGGGTACAGTACTGGTGGGGACAAGTCTGTCAGTGTATAACACTGGGGTACAGTACTGGTGGGGACAGGTCTGTCACTGTACAACACTGGGGTACAGTACTGATGTGGACAGTTCTGTCTCTGTATAACACTGGGGTACAGTACTGGTGGGGACAGGTCTGTCCCTGTATAACACTGGGGTACAGTACTGGTGGGGACAGGTCTGTCAGTGTATAACACTGGGGTACAGTACTGGTGGGGACAGGTCTGTCCCTGTATAACACTGGGGTACAGTACTGGTGGAGACAGGTCTGTCACTGTATAACACTGGGGTACAGTACTGGTGGGGACAGGTCTGTCAGTGTATAACACTGGGGTACAGTACTAGTGGGGACAGGTCTGTCTCTTTATAACACTGGGGTACAGTACTGGTGTGGACAGGTCTGTCACTGTATAACATTGGGGTACAGTACTGGGTGGGGACAGGTCTGTCAGTGTATAACAGTGGGGTACAGTACTGGTGGGGACAGGTCTGTCAGTGTATAACACTGGGGTACAGTACTGGTGGGGACAGGTCTGTCGCTGTATAACACTGGGATACAGTACTGGTGGGGACAGGTCTGTCCCTGTATAACACTGGGGTACAGTACTGGTGGGGACAGGTCTGTCACTGTATAACACTGGGGTACAGTACTGGTGGGGACAGGTCTGTCAGTGTAGAACACTGGGGTACAGTACTGGTGGGGACAGGTCTGTCACTGTATTACACTGGGGTACAGTACTGGTGGGGACAGGTCTGTCAGTGTATAACACTGGGGTACAGTACTGGTGGGGACAGGTCTGTCAGTGTATAACACTGGGGTACAGTACTAGTGGGGACAGGTCTGTCTCTTTATAACACTGGGGTACAGTAGTGGTGTGGACAGGTCTGTCACTGTATAACATTGGGGTACAGTACTGGGTGGGGACAGGTCTGTCAGTGTATAACAGTGGGGTACAGTACTGATGGGGACAGGTCTGTCGCTGTATAACACTGGGATACAGTACTGGTGGGGACAGGTCTGTCCCTGTATAACACTGGGGTACAGTACTGGTGGGGACAGGTCTGTCAGTGTATAACACTGGGGTACAGTACTGGTGGGGACAGGTCTGTCACTGTATTACACTGGGGTACAGTACTGGTGGGGACAGGTCTGTCAGTGTATAACACTGGGGTACAGTACTGGTGGGGACAGGTCTGTCAGTGTATAACACTGGGGTACAGTACTAGTGGGGACAGGTCTGTCTCTTTATAACACTGGGGTACAGTACTGGTGTGGACAGGTCTGTCACTGTATAACATTGGGGTACAGTACTGGGTGGGGACAGGTCTGTCAGGGTATAACAGTGGGGTACAGTACTGATGGGGACAGGTCTGTCGCTGTATAACACTGGGATACAGTACTGGTGGGGACAGGTCTGTCCCTGTATAACACTGGGGTACAGTACTGGTGGGGACAGGTCTGTCAGTGTATAACACTGGTGTACAGTACTGGTGGGGACAGGTCTGTCAGTGTATAACACTGGGGTACAGTACTGGTGGGGATAGGTCTGTCACTGTATAACACTGGGGTACAGTACTGGTGGGGACAGGTCTGTCAGTGTATAAAACTGGGGTACAGTACTGGTGGGGGACAGGTCTGTCAGTGTATAACACGGGGGTACAGTACTGGGTGGGGACAGGTCTGTCAGTGTATAACACTGGGGTACAGTACTGGTGGGGACAGGTCTGTCAGTGTATAACACTGGGGTCCAGTACTGGTGGGGCCAGGTCTGTCACTGTATAACACTGGGGTACAGTACTGGTGGGGACAGGGCTGTCCCTGTATAACACTGGGGTACAGTACTGGTGGGGACAGGTCTGTCAGTGTATAACACTGGGGTACAGTACTGGTGGGGACAGGTCTGTCACTGTACAACACTGGGGTACAGTACTGGTGTGGACAGTTCTGTCTCTGTATAACACTGGGGTACAGTACTGGTGGGGACAGGTCTGTCCCTGTATAACACTGCGGTACAGTACTGGTGGGGACAGGTCTGTCAGTGTATAACACTGGGGTACAGTACTGGTGGGGACAGGGCTGTCCCTGTATAACACTGGGGTACAGTACTGGTGGAGACAGGTCTGTCACTGTATAACACTGGGGTACAGTACTGGTGGGGACAGGTCTGTCCCTGTATAACACTGGGGTACAGTACTGGTGGGGACAGGTCTGTCACTGTATAACACTGGGGTACAGTACTGGTGGGGATAGGTCTGTCACTGTATAACACTGGGGTACAGTACTGGTGGGGACAGGTCTGTCAGTGTATAAAACTGGGGTACAGTACTGGTGGGGGACAGGTCTGTCAGTGTATAACACGGGGGTACAGTACTGGGTGGGGACAGGTCTGTCAGTGTATAACACTGGGGTACAGTACTGGTGGGGACAGGTCTGTCAGTGTATAACACTGGGGTACAGTACTGGTGGGGCCAGGTCTGTCACTGTATAACACTGGGGTACAGTACTGGTGGGGACAGGGCTGTCCCTGTATAACACTGGGGTACAGTACTGGTGGGGACAGGTCTGTCAGTGTATAACACTGGGGTACAGTACTGGTGGGGACAGGTCTGTCACTGTACAACACTGGGGTACAGTACTGGTGTGGACAGTTCTGTCTCTGTATAACACTGGGGTACAGTACTGGTGGGGACAGGTCTGTCCCTGTATAACACTGGGGTACAGTACTGGTGGGGACAGGTCTGTCAGTGTATAACACTGGGGTACAGTACTGGTGGGGACAGGGCTGTCCCTGTATAACACTGGGGTACAGTACTGGTGGAGACAGGTCTGTCACTGTATAACACTGGGGTACAGTACTGGTGGGGACAGGTCTGTCCCTGTATAACACTGGGGTACAGTACTGGTGGGGACAGGTCTGTCACTGTATAACACTGGGGTACAGTACTGGTGGGGACAGGTCTGTCAGTGTATAACACTGGGGTACAGTACTGGTGGGGACAGGTCTGTCACTGTATAACACTGGGGTACAGTACTGGTGGGGACAGGTCTGTCACTGTATAACACTGGGGTACAGTACTGGTGGGGACAGGTCTGTCCCTGTATAACACTGGGGTACAGTACTGGTGGGGACAGGTCTGTCAGTGTATAACACTGGGGTACAGTACTGGTGGGGACAGGCCTGTCACTGTATAACACTGGGGTACAGTACTGGTGGGGGACAGGTCTGTCAGTGTATAACACTGGGGTACAGGACTGGTGAGGACAGGTCTGTCAGTGTATAACACTGGGGTACAGTACTGGTGGGGACAGGTCTGTCACTGTATAACACTGGGGTACAGTACTGGTGGGGACAGGTCTGTCAGTGTATAACACTGGGGTACAGTACTGGTGGGGACAGGTCTGTCCCTGTATAACACTGGGGTACAGTACTGGTGGGGACAGGTCTGTCACTGTATAACACTGGGGTACAGTACTGGTGGGGACAGGTCTGTCAGTGAATAACACTGGGGTACAGTACTGGTGGGGACAGGTCTGTCACTGTATAACACTGGGGTACAGTACTGGTGGGGACAGGTCTGTCACTGTATAACACTGGGGTACAGTACTGGTGGGGACAGGTCTGTCCCTGTATAACACTGGGGTACAGTACTGGTGGGGACAGGTCTGTCAGTGTATAACACTGGGGTACAGTACTGGTGGGGACAGGTCTGTCCCTGTATAACACTGGGGTACAGTACTGGTGAGGACAGGTCTGTCTCTTTATAACACTGGGGTACAGTACTGGTGTGGACAGGTCTGTCACTGTATAACATTGGGGTACAGTACTGGGTGGGGACAGGTCTGTCAGTGTATAACAGTGGGGTACAGTACTGATGGGGACAGGTCTGTCGCTGTATAACACTGGGATACAGTACTGGTGGGGACAGGTCTGTCCCTGTATAACACTGGGGTACAGTACTGGTGGGGACAGGTCTGTCACTGTATAACACTGGGGTACAGTACTGGTGGGGACAGGTCTGTCAGTGTAGAACACTGGGGTACAGTACTGGTGGGGACAGGTCTGTCACTGTATTACACTGGGGTACAGTACTGGTGGGGACAGGTCTGTCAGTGTATAACACTGGGGTACAGTACTGGTGGGGACAGGTCTGTCAGTGTATAACACTGGGGTACAGTACTAGTGGGGACAGGTCTGTCTCTTTATAACACTGGGGTACAGTACTGGTGTGGACAGGTCTGTCACTGTATAACATTGGGGTACAGTACTGGGTGGGGACAGGTCTGTCAGTGTATAACAGTGGGGTACAGTACTGATGGGGACAGGTCTGTCGCTGTATAACACTGGGATACAGTACTGGTGGGGACAGGTCTGTCCCTGTATAACACTGGGGTACAGTACTGGTGGGGACAGGTCTGTCAGTGTATAACACTGGGGTACAGTACTGGTGGGGACAGGTCTGTCACTGTATTACACTGGGGTACAGTACTGGTGGGGACAGGTCTGTCAGTGTATAACACTGGGGTACAGTACTGGTGGGGACAGGTCTGTCAGTGTATAACACTGGGGTACAGTACTAGTGGGGACAGGTCTGTCTCTTTATAACACTGGGGTACAGTACTGGTGTGGACAGGTCTGTCACTGTATAACATTGGGGTACAGTACTGGGTGGGGACAGGTCTGTCAGTGTATAACAGTGGGGTACAGTACTGATGGGGACAGGTCTGTCGCTGTATAACACTGGGATACAGTACTGGTGGGGACAGGTCTGTCCCTGTATAACACTGGGGTACAGTACTGGTGGGGACAGGTCTGTCAGTGTATAACACTGGGGTACAGTACTGGTGGGGACAGGTCTGTCAGTGTATAACACTGGGGTACAGTACTGGTGGGGATAGGTCTGTCACTGTATAACACTGGGTTACAGTACTGGTGGGGACAGGTCTGTCAGTGTATAAAACTGGGGTACAGTACTGGTGGGGGACAGGTCTGTCAGTGTATAACACGGGGGTACAGTACTGGGTGGGGACAGGTCTGTCAGTGTATAACACTGGGGTACAGTACTGGTGGGGACAGGTCTGTCAGTGTATAACACTGGGGTACAGTACTGGTGGGGCCAGGTCTGTCACTGTATAACACTGGGGTACAGTACTGGTGGGGACAGGGCTGTCCCTGTATAACACTGGGGTACAGTACTGGTGGGGACAAGTCTGTCAGTGTATAACACTGGGGTACAGTACTGGTGGGGACAGGTCTGTCACTGTACAACACTGGGGTACAGTACTGATGTGGACAGTTCTGTCTCTGTATAACACTGGGGTACAGTACTGGTGGGGACAGGTCTGTCCCTGTATAACACTGGGGTACAGTACTGGTGGGGACAGGTCTGTCAGTGTATAACACTGGGGTACAGTACTGGTGGGGACAGGTCTGTCCCTGTATAACACTGGGGTACAGTACTGGTGGAGACAGGTCTGTCACTGTATAACACTGGGGTACAGTACTGGTGGGGACAGGTCTGTCCCTGTATAACACTGGGGTACAGTACTGGTGGGGACAGGCCTGTCAGTGTATAACACTGGGGTACAGTACTGGTGGGGGACAGGTCTGTCAGTGTATAACACTGGGGTACAGGACTGGTGAGGACAGGTCTGTCAGTGTATAACACTGGGGTACAGTACTGGTGGGGACAGGTCTGTCACTGTATAACACTGGGGTACAGTACTGGTGGGGACAGGCCTGTCAGTGTATAACACTGGGGTACAGTACTGGTGGGGACAGGTCTGTCCCTGTATAACACTGGGGTACAGTACTGGTGGGGACAGGTCTGTCACTGTATAACACTGGGGTACAGTACTGGTGGGGACAGGTCTGTCAGTGTATAACACTGGGGTACAGTACTGGTGGGGACAGGTCTGTCACTGTATAACACTGGGGTACAGTACTGGTGGGGACAGGTCTGTCACTGTATAACACTGGGGTACAGTACTGGTGGGGACAGGTCTGTCCCTGTATAACACTGGGGTACAGTACTGGTGGGGACAGGTCTGTCAGTGTATAACACTGGGGTACAGTACTGGTGGGGACAGGTCTGTCCCTGTATAACACTGGGGTACAGTACTGGTGGGGACAGGTTTGTCAGTGTATAACACTGGGGTACAGTACTGGTGGGGACAGGTCTGTCCCTGTATAACACTGGGGTACAGTACTGGTGGGGACAGGTCTGTCAGTGTATAACACTGGGGTACAGTACTGGTGGGGACAGGTCTGTCACTGTATAACACTGGGGTACAGTACTGGTGGGGACAGGTCTGTCCCTGTATAACACTGGGGTACAGTACTGGTGGGGACAGGTCTGTCAGTGTATAACACTGGGGTACAGTACTGGTGGGGACAGGTCTGTCAGTGTATAACACGGGGGTACAGTACTGGTGGGGACAGGTCTGTCAGTGTATAACACTGGGGTACAGTACTGGTGGGGACAGGTCTGTCAGTGTATAACACTGGGGTACAGTACTGGGTGGGGACAGGTCTGTCAGTGTAGGACACTGGGGTACAGTACTGGGTGGGGACAGGTCTGTCCCTGTATAACACTGGGGTACAGTACTGGTGGGGACAGGTCTGTCAGTGTATAACACTGGGGTACAGTACTGGTGGGGACAGGTCTGTCCCTGTATAACACTGGGGTACAGTACTGGTGGGGACAGGTCTGTCAGTGTATATCACTGGGGTACAGTACTGGTGGGGACAGGTCTGTCACTGTGTAATACTGCGGTACAGTACTGGTGGGGACAGGTCTGTCACTGTATAACACTGGGGTACAGTACTGGTGGGGACAGGTCTGTCAGTGTATAACACTGGGGTACAGTACTAGTGGGGACAGGTCTGTCTCTTTATAACACTGGGGTACAGTACTGGTGTGGACAGGTCTGTCACTGTATAACATTGGGGTACAGTACTGGGTGGGGACAGGTCTGTCTCTTTATAACACTGGGGTACAGTACTGGTGGGGACAGGTCTGTCCCTGTATAACACTGGGGTACAGTACTGGTGGGGACAGGTCTGTCCGTGTATAACTCTGGGGTACAGTACTGGTGGGGACAGGTCTGTCAGTGTATAACACTGGGGTACAGTACTGGTGGGGACAGGTCTGTCACTGTATAACACTGGGGTACAGTACTGGTGGGGATAGGTCTGTCACTTTATAACACTGGGGTACAGTACTGGTGGGGACAGGTCTGTCAGTGTATAAAACTGGGGTACAGTACTGGTGGGGGACAGGTCTGTCAGTGTATAACACGGGGGTACAGTACTGGGTGGGGACAGGTCTGTCAGTGTATAACACTGGGGTACAGTACTGGTGGGGACAGGTCTGTCAGTGTATAACACTGGGGTACAGTACTGGTGGGGACAGGTCTGTCACTGTATAACACTGGGGTACAGTACTGGTGGGGACAGGGCTGTCAGTGTATAACACTGGGGTACAGTACTGGTGGGGACAGGTCTGTCCCTGTATAACACTGGGGTACAGTACTGGTGGGGACAGGTCTGTCAGTGTATATCACTGGGGTACAGTACTGGTGGGGACAGGTCTGTCACTGTGTAATACTGCGGTACAGTACTGGTGGGGACAGGTCTGTCACTGTATAACACTGGGGTACAGTACTGGTGGGGACAGGTCTGTCAGTGTATAACACTGGGGTACAGTACTAGTGGGGACAGGTCTGTCTCTTTATAACACTGGGGTACAGTACTGGTGTGGACAGGTCTGTCACTGTATAACATTGGGGTACAGTACTGGGTGGGGACAGGTCTGTGTCTTTATAACACTGGGGTACAGTACTGGTGGGGACAGGTCTGTCAGTGTATAACACTGGGGTACAGTACTGGGTGGGGACAGGTCTGTCAGTGTAGGACACTGGGGACAGTACTGGGTGGGGACAGGTCTGTCCCTGTATAACTCTGGGGTACAGTACTGGTGGGGACAGGTCTGTCAGTGTATAACACTGGGGTACAGTACTGGTGGGGACAGGTCTGTCACTGTGTAACACTGGGGTACAGTACTGGTGGGGACAGGTCTGTCAGTGTATAACACTGGGGTACAGTGCTGGTGGGGACAGGTCTGTCCGTGTATAACTCTGGGGTACAGTACTGGTGGGGACAGGTCTGTCAGTGTATAACAGTGGGGTACAGTACTGATGGGGACAGGTCTGTCGCTGTATAACACTGGGATACAGTACTGGTGGGGACAGGTCTGTCCCTGTATAACACTGGGGTACAGTACTGGTGGGGACAGGTCTGTCAGTGTATAACACTGGGGTACAGTACTGGTGGAGACAGGTCTGTCAGTGTATAACACTGGGGTACAGTACTAGTGGGGACACGTCTGTCTCTTTATAACACTGGGGTACAGTACTGGTGTGGACAGGTCTGTCACTGTATAACATTGGGGTACAGTACTGGGTGGGGACAGGTCTGTCAGTGTATAACAGTGGGGTACAGTACTGATGGGGACAGGTCTGTCGCTGTATAACACTGGGATACAGTACTGGTGGGGACAGGTCTGTCCCTGTATAACACTGGGGTACAGTACTGGTGGGGACAGGTCTGTCAGTGTATAACACTGGGGTACAGTACTGGTGGGGACAGGTCTGTCAGTGTATAACACTGGGGTACAGTACTGGTGGGGATAGGTCTGTCACTGTATAACACTGGGGTACAGTACTGGTGGGGACAGGTCTGTCAGTGCATAAAACTGGGGTACAGTACTGGTGGGGGACAGGTCTGTCAGTGTATAACACGGGGGTACAGTACTGGGTGGGGACAGGTCTGTCAGTGTATAACACTGGGGTACAGTACTGGTGGGGACAGGTCTGTCAGTGTATAACACTGGGGTACAGTACTGGTGGGGACAGGTCTGTCAGTGTATAAAACTGGGGTACAGTACTGGTGGGGGACAGGTCTGTCAGTGTATAACACTGGGGTACAGTACTGGTGGGGACAGGTCTGTCAGTGTATAACACTGGGGTACAGTACTAGTGGGGACAGGTCTGTCTCTTTATAACACTGGGGTACAGTACTGGTGTGGACAGGTCTGTCACTGTATAACATTGGGGTACAGTACTGGGTGGGGACAGGTCTGTCAGTGTATAACAGTGGGGTACAGTACTGATGGGGACAGGTCTGTCGCTGTATAACACTGGGATACAGTACTGGTGGGGACAGGTCTGTCAGTGTATAACACTGGGGTACAGTACTGGTGGGGACAGGTCTGTCAGTGTATAACACTGGGGTACAGTAGTGGTGGGGATAGGTCTGTCACTGTATAACACTGGGGTACAGTACTGGTGGGGACAGGTCTGTCAGTGTATAAAACTGGGGTACAGTACTGGTGGGGGACAGGTCTGTCAGTGTATAACACGGGGGTACAGTACTGGGTGGGGACAGGTCTGTCAGTGTATAACACTGGGGTACAGTACTGGTGGGGACAGGTCTGTCCCTGTATAACACTGGGGTACAGTACTGGTGGGGACAGGTCTGTCCGTGTATCACTCTGGGGTACAGTACTGGTGGGGACAGTTCTGTCAGTGTATAATACTGGGGCACAGTACTAGTGGGGACACGTCTGTCAGTGTATAACACTGGGGTACAGTACTGGTGGGGACAGGTCTGTCAGTGTATAACACTGGGGTACAGTACTGGTGGGGACAGGTCTGTCAGTGTATAACAGTGGGGTACAGTACTGGTGGGGACAGGTCTGTCCCTGTATAACACTGGGGTACAGTACTGGGTGGGACAGGTCTGTCAGTGTATAACACTGGGGTACAGTACTGGTGGGGACAGGTCTGTCACTGTATAACACTGTGGTACAGTACTGGGGGGGAACAGGTCTGTCACTGTATAACACTGGGGTACAGTACTGGTGGGGACAGGTCTGTCCCTGTATAACACTGGGGTACAGTACTGGTGGGGACTGTTCTGTCAGTGTATAACACTGGGGTACAGTACTGGTGAGGGACAGGTCTGTCAGTGTATAACACTGGGGTACAGTACTGGTGGGGACAGGGCTGTCAGTGTATAACACTGGGGTACAGTACTGGTGAGGGACAGGTCTGTCAGTGTATAACACTGGGGTACAGTACTGGTGGGGACAGGTCTGTCAGTGTATAACACTGGGGTACAGTACTAGTGGGGACAGGTCTGTCTCTTTATAACACTGGGGTACAGTTCTGGTGTGGACAGGTCTGTCACTGTATAACATTGGGGTACAGTACTGGGTGGGGACAGGTCTGTCAGTGTATAACAGTGGGGTACAGTACTGATGGGGACAGGTCTGTCGCTGTATAACACTGGGGTACAGTACTGGTGGGGACAGGTCTGTCAGTGTATAACACTGGGGTACAGTACTGGTGGGGACAGGTCTGTCAGTGTATAACACTGGGGTACAGTACTGGTGGGGATAGGTCTGTCACTGTATAACACTGGGGTACAGTACTGGTGGGGACAGGTCTGTCAGTGTATAAAACTGGGGTACAGTACTGGTGGGGGACAGGTCTGTCAGTGTATAACACGGGGGTACAGTACTGGGTGGGGACAGGTCTGTCAGTGTATAACACTGGGGTACAGTACTGGTGGGGACAGGTCTGTCAGTGTATAACACTGGGGTACAGTACTGGTGGGGACAGGTCTGTCAGTGTATAACACTGGGGTACAGTACTGGTGGGGACAGGTCTGTCACTGTATAACACTGGGGTACAGTACTGGTGAGGACAGGTCTGTCTCTTTATAACACTGGGGTACAGTACTGGTGTGGACAGGTCTGTCACTGTATAACATTGGGGTACAGTACTGGGTGGGGACAGGTCTGTCAGTGTATAACAGTGGGGTACAGTACTGATGGGGACAGGTCTGTCGCTGTATAACACTGGGATACAGTACTGGTGGGGACAGGTCTGTCCCTGTATAACACTGGGGTACAGTACTGGTGGGGACAGGTCTGTCACTGTATAACACTGGGGTACAGTACTGGTGGGGACAGGTCTGTCAGTGTAGAACACTGGGGTACAGTACTGGTGGGGACAGGTCTGTCACTGTATTACACTGGGGTACAGTACTGGTGGGGACAGGTCTGTCAGTGTATAACACTGGGGTACAGTACTGGTGGGGACAGGTCTGTCAGTGTATAACACTGGGGTACAGTACTAGTGGGGACAGGTCTGTCTCTTTATAACACTGGGGTACAGTAGTGGTGTGGACAGGTCTGTCACTGTATAACATTGGGGTACAGTACTGGGTGGGGACAGGTCTGTCGGTGTATAACAGTGGGGTACAGTACTGATGGGGACAGGTCTGTCGCTGTATAACACTGGGATACAGTACTGGTGGGGACAGGTCTGTCCCTGTATAACACTGGGGTACAGTACTGGTGGGGACAGGTCTGTCAGTGTATAACACTGGGGTACAGTACTGGTGGGGACAGGTCTGTCACTGTATTACACTGGGGTACAGTACTGGTGGGGACAGGTCTGTCAGTGTATAACACTGGGGTACAGTACTGGTGGGGACAGGTCTGTCAGTGTATAACACTGGGGTACAGTACTAGTGGGGACAGGTCTGTCTCTTTATAACACTGGGGTACAGTACTGGTGTGGACAGGTCTGTCACTGTATAACATTGGGGTACAGTACTGGGTGGGGACAGGTCTGTCAGTGTATAACAGTGGGGTACAGTACTGATGGGGACAGGTCTGTCGCTGTATAACACTGGGATACAGTACTGGTGGGGACAGGTCTGTCCCTGTATAACACTGGGGTACAGTACTGGTGGGGACAGGTCTGTCAGTGTATAACACTGGGGTACAGTACTGGTGGGGACAGGTCTGTCAGTGTATAACACTGGGGTACAGTACTGGTGGGGATAGGTCTGTCACTGTATAACACTGGGGTACAGTACTGGTGGGGACAGGTCTGTCAGTGTATAAAACTGGGGTACAGTACTGGTGGGGGACAGGTCTGTCAGTGTATAACACGGGGGTACAGTACTGGGTGGGGACAGGTCTGTCAGTGTATAACACTGGGGTACAGTACTGGTGGGGCCAGGTCTGTCACTGTATAACACTGGGGTACAGTACTGGTGGGGACAGGGCTGTCCCTGTATAACACTGGGGTACAGTACTGGTGGGGACATGTCTGTCAGTGTATAACACTGGGGTACAGTACTGGTGGGGACAGGTCTGTCACTGTACAACACTGGGGTACAGTACTGGTGTGGACAGTTCTGTCTCTGTATAACACTGGGGTACAGTACTGGTGGGGACAGGTCTGTCCCTGTATAACACTGCGGTACAGTACTGGTGGGGACAGGTCTGTCAGTGTATAACACTGGGGTACAGTACTGGTGGGGACAGGGCTGTCCCTGTATAACACTGGGGTACAGTACTGGTGGAGACAGGTCTGTCACTGTATAACACTGGGGTACAGTACTGGTGGGGACAGGTCTGTCCCTGTATAACACTGGGGTACAGTACTGGTGGGGACAGGTCTGTCACTGTATAACACTGGGGTACAGTACTGGTGGGGATAGGTCTGTCACTGTATAACACTGGGGTACAGTACTGGTGGGGACAGGTCTGTCAGTGTATAAAACTGGGGTACAGTACTGGTGGGGGACAGGTCTGTCAGTGTATAACACGGGGGTACAGTACTGGGTGGGGACAGGTCTGTCAGTGTATAACACTGGGGTACAGTACTGGTGGGGACAGGTCTGTCAGTGTATAACACTGGGGTACAGTACTGGTGGGGCCAGGTCTGTCACTGTATAACACTGGGGTACAGTACTGGTGGGGACAGGGCTGTCCCTGTATAACACTGGGGTACAGTACTGGTGGGGACAGGTCTGTCAGTGTATAACACTGGGGTACAGTACTGGTGGGGACAGGTCTGTCACTGTACAACACTGGGGTACAGTACTGGTGTGGACAGTTCTGTCTCTGTATAACACTGGGGTACAGTACTGGTGGGGACAGGTCTGTCCCTGTATAACACTGGGGTACAGTACTGGTGGGGACAGGTCTGTCAGTGTATAACACTGGGGTACAGTACTGGTGGGGACAGGGCTGTCCCTGTATAACACTGGGGTACAGTACTGGTGGAGACAGGTCTGTCACTGTATAACACTGGGGTACAGTACTGGTGGGGACAGGTCTGTCCCTGTATAACACTGGGGTACAGTACTGGTGGGGACAGGTCTGTCACTGTATAACACTGGGGTACAGTACTGGTGGGGACAGGTCTGTCAGTGTATAACACTGGGGTACAGTACTGGTGGGGACAGGTCTGTCACTGTATAACACTGGGGTACAGTACTGGTGGGGACAGGTCTGTCACTGTATAACACTGGGGTACAGTACTGGTGGGGACAGGTCTGTCCCTGTATAACACTGGGGTACAGTACTGGTGGGGACAGGTCAGTCAGTGTATAACACTGGGGTACAGTACTGGTGGGGACAGGCCTGTCACTGTATAACACTGGGGTACTGTACTGGTGGGGGACAGGTCTGTCAGTGTATAACACTGGGGTACAGGACTGGTGAGGACAGGTCTGTCAGTGTATAACACTGGGGTACAGTACTGGTGGGGACAGGTCTGTCACTGTATAACACTGGGGTACAGTACTGGTGGGGACAGGTCTGTCAGTGTATAACACTGGGGTACAGTACTGGTGGGGACAGGTCTGTCCCTGTATAACACTGGGGTACAGTACTGGTGGGGACAGGTCTGTCACTGTATAACACTGGGGTACAGTACTGGTGGGGACAGGTCTGTCAGTGAATAACACTGGGGTACAGTACTGGTGGGGACAGGTCTGTCACTGTATAACACTGGGGTACAGTACTGGTGGGGACAGGTCTGTCAGTGTATAACACTGGGGTACAGTACTGGTGGGGACAGGTCTGTCCCTGTATAACACTGGGGTACAGTACTGGTGGGGACAGGTTTGTCAGTGTATAACACTGGGGTACAGTACTGGTGGGGACAGGTCTGTCCCTGTATAACACTGGGGTACAGTACTGGTGGGGACAGGTTTGTCAGTGTATAACACTGGGGTACAGTACTGGTGGGGACCGGTCTGTCACTGTATAACACTGGGGTACAGTACTGGTGGGGACAGGTCTGTCCCTGTATAACACTGGGGTACAGTACTGGTGGGGACAGGTCTGTCCCTGTATAACACTGGGGTACAGTACTGGTGGGGACAGGTCTGTCAGTGTATAACACTGGGGTACAGTACTGGTGGGGACAGGTCTGTCACTGTATAACACTGGGGTACAGTACTGGTGGGGACAGGTCTGTCCCTGTATAACACTGGGGTACAGTACTGGTGGGGACAGGTCTGTCAGTGTATAACACTGGGGTACAGTACTGGTGGGGACAGGTCTGTCACTGTATAACACTGGGGTACAGTACTGGTGGGGACAGGTCTGTCAGTGTATAACACTGGGGTACAGTACTGGTGGGGACAGGTCTGTCCCTGTATAACACTGGGGTACAGTACTGGTGGGGACAGGTCTGTCAGTGTATAACACTGGGGTACAGTACTGGTGGGGACAGGTCTGTCCCTGTATAACACTGGGGTACAGTACTGGTGGGGACAGGTCTGTCAGTGTATAACACTGGGGTACAGTACTGGTGGGGACAGGTCTGTCACTGTATAACACTGGGGTACAGTACTGGTGGGGACAGGTCTGTCCCTGTATAACACTGGGGTACAGTACTGGGTGGGGACAGGTCTGTCAGTGTATAACACTGGGGTACAGTACTGGTGGGGACAGGTCTGTCAGTGTATAACACTGGGGTACAGTACTGGTGGGGACAGGTCTGTCACTGTATAACACTGGGGTACAGTACTGGTGGGGACAGGGCTGTCCCTGTATAACACTGGGGTACAGTACTGGTGGGGACAGGTCTGTCCCTGTATAACACTGGGGTACAGTACTGGTGGGGACAGGTCTGTCAGTGTATAACACTGGGGTACAGTACTGGTGGGGACAGGTCTGTCCCTGTATAACACTGGGGTACAGTACTGGTGGGGACAGGTCTGTCACTGTATAACACTGTGGTACAGTACTGGTGGGGACAGGTCTGTCAGTGTATAACACTGGAGTACAGTACTGGTGGGGACAGGTCCGTCCCTGTATAACACTGGGGTACAGTACTGGTGGGGACAGGTCTGTCAGTGTATAACACTGGGGTACAGTACTGGTGGGGACAGGTCTGTCAGTGTATAACACGGGGGTACAGTACTGGTGGGGACAGGTCTGTCAGTGTATAACACTGGGGTACAGTACTGGTGGGGACAGGTCTGTCAGTGTATAACACTGGGGTACAGTACTCGGTGGGGACAGGTCTGTCAGTGTAGGACACTGGGGTACAGTACTGGGTGGGGACAGGTCTGTCCCTGTATAACACTGGGGTACAGTACTGGTGGGGACAGGTCTGTCACTGTATAACATTGGGGTACAGTACTGGGTGGGGACAGGTCTGTGTCTTTATAACACTGGGGTACAGTACTGGTGGGGACAGGTCTGTCAGTGTATAACACTGGGGTACAGTACTGGTGGGGACAGGTCTGTCCCTGTATAACACTGGGGTACAGTACTGGTGGGGACAGGTCTGTCAGTGTATAACACTGGGGTACAGTACTGGTGGGGACAGGTCTGTCCCTGTATAACACTGGGGTACAGTACTGGTGGGGACAGGTCTGTCAGTGTATATCACTGGGGTACAGTACTGGTGGGGACAGGTCTGTCACTGTGTAATACTGCGGTACAGTACTGGTGGGGACAGGTCTGTCACTGTATAACACTGGGGTACAGTACTGGTGGGGACAGGTCTGTCAGTGTATAACACTGGGGTACAGTACTGGTGGGGACAGGTCTGTCACTGTATAACATTGGGGTACAGTACTGGGTGGGGACAGGTCTGTGTCTTTATAACACTGGGGTACAGTACTGGTGGGGACAGGTCTGTCACTGTATAACATTGGGGTACAGTACTGGGTGGGGACAGGTCTGTGTCTTTATAACACTGGGGTACAGTACTGGTGGGGACAGGTCTGTCAGTGTATAACACTGGGGTACAGTACTGGGTGGGGACAGGTCTGTCAGTGTAGGACACTGGGGACAGTACTGGGTGGGGACAGGTCTGTCCCTGTATAACACTGGGGTACAGTACTGGTGGGGACAGGTCTGTCCGTGTATAACTCTGGGGTACAGTACTGGTGGGGACAGGTCTGTCAGTGTATAACACTGGGGTACAGTACTGGTGGGGACAGGTCTGTCACTGTATAACACTGGGGTACAGTACTGGTGGGGACAGGTCTGTCAGTGTATAACACTGGGGTACAGTGCTGGTGGGGACAGGTCTGTCAGTGTATAACACTGGGGTACAGTACTGGTGGGGACAGGTCTGTCACTGCATAACACTGAAGTACAGTACTGGTGGGGACAGGTCTGTCCCTGTATAACACTGGGGTACAGTACTGGTGGGGACAGGTCTGTCCGTGTATCACTCTGGGGTACAGTACTGGTGGGGACAGTTCTGTCAGTGTATAATACTGGGGCACAGTACTAGTGGGGACACGTCTGTCAGTGTATAACACTGGGGTACAGTACTGGTGGGGACAGGTCTGTCACTGTATAACACTGGGCTACAGTACTGGTGGGGACAGGTCTGTCTCTTTATAACACTGGGGTACAGTACTGGTGTTACTGTGTATTACTGGGCTTGTGGTGCAGAAACGTCAGGGTTGCCTGTTTTGGGGAGATTTTAATGTTCATTGTTTGTTGTTTTTCTCACTTCAGTTCCGGAGTTGAATATCTTGAACAAACAATCTCTCAAAATACACATACTGGAAGCAGCGAAACAGTTTCAAATATGGATGGTGTTCTGGGTGAGTCTGATTGGGACATAACAGGTTTAGATACAGAGTAAAGCTAACTCTACACTGTCCCCCCCATCAAACACTCCCAGGGACAGGGACAGCACGGGGTTAGATACAGAGTAAAGCTGCCTCTACACTGTCCCCCCATCAAACACTCCCAGGGACAGGGACAGCACGGGGTTACATACAGACTAAAGCTCCCTGTACACTGCCCCCGGTCAAACACTCCCAGGGACAGGGACAGCACGGGGTTAGATACAGAGTAAAGCTGCCTCTACACTGTCCCCCCATCAAACACTCCCAGGGACAGGGACAGCACAGGGTTAGATACAGAGTAAAGCTGCCTCTACACTGTCCCCCATCAAACACTCCCAGGGACAGGGACAGCACGGGGTTAGATACAGAGTAAAGCTCCCTCTACACTGTCCCCCCCATCAAACACTCCCAGGGACAGGGACAGCACGGGGTTAGATACAGAGTAAAGCTCCCTCTACACTATCCCCATCAAACACTCCCAGGGACAGGGACAGGGACAGCACGGGGTTAGATACAGGGTAAAGCTGCCTCTACACTATCCCCATCAAACACTCCCAGGGACAGGGACAGCACGGGGTTAGATACAGAGTAAATCTCCCTCTACACTGTCTCCCCCCATCAAACACTCCCAGGACAGGGACAGCACGGGGTTAGATACAGAGTAAAGCTTTCTCTACACTGTCCCCCCATCAAACACTCGCAGGACAGGGACAGCACGGGGTTAGATACAGGGTAAAGCTCCCTCTACACTGTCCCCCCATCAAACACTCCCAGGACAGGGACAGCACGGGGTTAGATACAGAGTAAAGCTTCCTCTACACTGTCCCCCCCATCAAACACTCCCAGGGACAGGGACAGCACGGGGTTAGATACAGAGTAAAGCTCCCTCTACACTGTCCCCCCCATCAAACACTCCCAGGACAGGGACAGCACGGGGTTAGATACAGAGTAAAGCTCCCTCTACACTGTCCCCCATCAAACACTTCCAGGGACAGGGACAGCACGGGGTTAGATACAGAGTAAAGCTCCCTCTACACTTTCCCCCCATCAAACACTCCCAGGGACAAGGACAGCACGGGGTTAGATACAGAGTAAAGCTTCCTCTACACTGTCCCCCCATCAAACACTCCCAGGGACAGGGACAGCACGGGGTTAGATACAGAGTAAAGCTCTCTCTACACTGTCCCCCCCCATCAAACACTCCCGGGGACAGAGACAGCACGGGGGTTAGGTACAGGGGAAAGCTCTCTCTACACTGTCCCCCATCAAACACTCCCAGGGTCAGGGATAGCATGGGGTTAGATACAGAGTAAAGCTCCCTCTACACTGTCCCCCCATCAAAGACTACCAGGGACAGGGACAGCACAGGGTTAGATATAGAGTAAAGCTGTACGGGGTGTACATGGTGTACTGGGTGTATGGGATATGGGGGTGGTTTCATTGTTTAACGATGCCCCATTTCCTATTTCCTATTTCCTTCCCCTTTCCTGTTTATCCCCTTTCTGTTTTTCCCCATTTCCTGTTTATCCCTCTTTCCCGTTTATCCCCTTTCCCATTTATCCCCTTCCCCTTTGGCCCCCTTTCCTGTTTATCCCCTTTCCTGTTTATCCCCTTTCCTGTTTACCCCCTTTCCCGTTTATCCCCCTTTCCGTTTTCCCCTTTTCCTGTTTATCCCCTTTCCTGTTTATTCCCCTTTTCCCGTTTACCCCCTTTCCTGTTTATCCCCTTTCCTGTTTATCCCCCTTTCCCGTTTATCCCCTTTCCTGTTTTCCCCTTTTCCTGTTTATCCCCTTTCCTGTTTATTCCCCTTTCCCATTTATCCCCTTTCCCCCCTTTCCTGTTTATCCCCTTTCCTGTTTACCCCCTTTGCCGTTTATCCCCCTTTCCCGTTTTCCCCTTTTCCTGTTTATCCCCTTTCCTGTTTATTCCCTTTCCCGTTTATCCCCTTTCCTGTTTTCCCCTTTTCCTGTTTATCCCTTTCCTGTTTATTCCCCTTTCCCATTTATCCCCTTTCCCCTTTGCCCCCTTTCCCCTTTGCCCCCTTTCCTGTTTATCCCCTTTCCTGTTTACCCTTTCCCGTTTACCCCCCTTTCCTGTTTACCCCCTTTCCTGTTTTCCTCTTTTCCTGTTTAT